>NC_071103.1:41510000-41715000 GCF_024256425.1 Clarias gariepinus
TAGAGTGGAAAAATACTTAGATACACTCACTGTCCAATTTATTATGAACACCAGTACACATTAGTGCTCTTATCTAATCAGCCATAAATGTGGCAGTGATGCAATGCAATAATACATAAATAAATAAATAAATAAATAAATAATAATAATAAACAGATACAGGTCAAGAGCTTCAGTCATTGTTCACATCACTTGATTAATCGAACTAGATGGACTGGTCTAAGTATCAGAATCAATTGATCACCTGCTGGGTTTTTTTCGCACACACTCTGTGTACTGGGACTTCCGGTTCCGGGACGAGAACGCTGTGCGCGTCTGTGCTGCCGTTACGTACCTGGATTGTTTGTTTGTTTGTTTGTTCCTGCTGCATATCTCTCTGCCATTCTGCTTGGCTGGTTGGATTATTCTATTTCATACTGCTGATGCTTAAATTAAACTGGACTATAACTATCAACTTTTTGCTGTCTGTGAGTTTGCCACCGGGCCACTGTCAGCCCTCTGCCCTGTTAGCGTCTCCACCACTCGGCTCTTCTGATGGGCGAGTAATCGCGCTCTCACTCGGTTGCGCTGTTTGTGCACTGCTTGCTATTTGGGGGTGCTCTCTCCTATTTAGTCTGCTGTTCTTGGTGAAGTGGCATTTCAGAGTCGGGCTAGCGTTGTTTTTGCCCGTGTCAGGCAGTTTCTGTCTGTGTCTGGCTCTCACTTGCTCAGTACTATAATGCCTTGGGCAAATGTTTTTCTTTTTTTCCTTCTTTTCTTTTCTGTTTTTTGACTCATTTTGCATCTCACTTCTATAATGGATATTGGGTATTTACCATCTCAGCTAAGCGCCTTGAACTGGTCATTTACTACTTTAACAAGTGCGGATCCCTAAGTGTTGTCTTCTGTCTCTTCGCTGTTTGTTTGCAGGTGAGCTTCCCCCAGCTTTACATCCTGTGGATAGCGTGACTCCAGCTGTGTATACCGTATGTGGGAGGAGTTTAGTCCTATAGAGCCATGTGCTGCAGGGCTTCATTATCACATAGCGGATGTGTATAAACTCGCGTTCTTTTTACTCAGAATTCCTTTATCTGCTTCAACTGCTGTCACATACAGTGGTGTGAAAAACTATTTGCCCCCTTCCTGATTTCTTATTCTTTTGCATGTTTGTCACACTTAAATGTTTCTGCTCATCAAAAACCGTTAACTATTAGTCAAAGATAACATAGTTGAACACAAAATGCAGCTTTTAAATGAAGGTTTACGTTATTAAGGGAGAAAAAAAACTCCAAATCTACATGGCCCTGTGTGAAAAAGTGATTGCCCCCCTTGTTAAAAAATAACTTAACTGTGGTTTATCACACCTGAGTTCAATTTCTGTAGTCACCCCCAGGCCTGATTACTGCCACACCTGTTTCAATCAAAAAATCACTTAAATAGGAGCTACCTGACACAGAGAAGTAGACCAAAAGCACCTCAAAAGCTAGACATCATGCCAAGATCCAAAAAAATTCAGGAACAAATGAGAACAAAAGTAATTGAGATCTATCAGTCTGGTAAAGGTTATAAAGCCAATTCTAAAGCTTTGGGACTTCAGCGAACCACAGTGAGAGCCATTATCCACAAATGGCAAAAACATGGAACAGTGGTGAACCTTCCCAGGAGTGGCCGGCCGACCAAAATTACCCCAAGAGCGCAGAGACAACTCATCCGAGAGGCCACAAAAGACCCCAGGACAACATCTAAAGAACTGCAGGCCTCACTTGCCTCGATTAAGGTCAGTGTTCACGACTCCACCATAAGAAAGAGACTGGGCAAAAACGGCCTGCATATCAGATTTCCAAGGCGCAAACCACTTAAGCAAAAAGAACATTAAGGCTCGTTTCAATTTTGCTAAAAAACATCTCAATGATTGCCAAGACTTTTGGGAAAATACCTTATGGACCAACGAGACAAAAGTTTAACTTTTTGGAAGGTGTGTGTCCCGTTACATCTGGCGTAAAAGTAACACAGCATTTCAGAAATAGAACATCATACCAACAGTAAAATATGGTGGTGGTAGTGTGATGGTCTGGGGTTGTTTTGCTGCTTCAGGACCTGGAAGGCTTGCTGTGATAGATGGAACCATGAATTCTACTGTCTACCAAAAAATCCTGAAGGAGAATGTTCGGCCATCCGTTCGTCAACTCAAGCTGAAGCAATCTTGGGTGCTGCAGCAGGACAATGACCCAAAACACACCAGCAAATCCACCTCTGAATGGCTGAAGAAAAACAAAATGAAGACTTTGGAGTGGCCTAGTCAAAGTGCTGACCTGAATCCTATTGAGATGTTGTGGCATGACCTTAAAAAGGCGGTTCATGCTAGAAAACCCTCAAATAAAGCTGAATTACAACAATTCTGCAAAGATGAGTGGGCCAAAATTCCTCCAGAGCACTGTAAAAGACTCGTTGCAAGTTATCGCAAACGCTTGATTGCAGTTATTGCTGCTAAGGGTGGCCCAATCAGTTATTAGGTTCAGGGGGCAATTACTTTTTCACACAGGGCCATGTAGGTTTGGATTTTTTTTCTCCCTAAATAATAAAAACCATCATTTAAAAACTGCATTTTGGTGTTTACTTGTGTTATCTTTGACTAATAGGTAAATGTGTTTGATGATCAGAAACATTTTGTGTGACAAACATGCAAAAGAATAAAAAATCAGGAAGGGGGCAAATAGTTTTTCACACCACTGTATACAAACTGCATACAGACTGTGATGTGAGGGCTCCAAAAAATGAGTTTCCGTGAGAACTCTCATCCTTACACTGATGTTTATATACAGAAATAATACAGACATACTGGTGAAAAGGTCACACAAAGTCATTATGTCTTATGGTTACCGTGTTGGTCATGTAACCAGGACATTTGTCAATTAACACTTTGCTCAAAAAATTAAAGGAAAACATTCAACAAGTCAGTAAATAAAGTTAGCAGAAGTTTAAAAATCATCAACAATTTAAACTGCAGGATTTGTGAATTAGAACATTTCAAAATAACACTTTAGTCAGTTTGGACCCATTAAAAAGAGATTTTCTTTATGATATTTTAGTTATGTATATACTAATTCAGTAACCTCACTGTAACTGTAACAAAGATGACAAATAGATGCAGTTATCATGGAGTGATCCATATATAGGGTAGAAAAATACTTAGATACACTCACTGTCCAATTTATTATGAACACCAGTACACATTAGTGCTCTTATCTAATCAGCCATAAATGTAGCAGTGATGCAATGCAATAATGAATAATAATAATAATAATAATAATAATAATAATAATAATAATATACAAATACAGGTCAAGAGCTTCAGTCATTGTTCACATCAATTGATTAATCGAACCAGATGGACTAGTTTAAGTATCAGAATCAATTGATCTCCACCGGGGGTTTTCGCTCACACTCATGTCTAGAGTTTGTACAGGATGTATGTTTTTGTATAGCACATTTAACAATGGTCGTTGTTGCAAAACAGCTTTACAGAATTTAAGGAAAATTATGGAAATGTGTTTGAAATGTGAAAAAAAATGTATGATTTAAAATAATCACTCAACCACTCAACCAAGGCAAATCTATTTTAAAAAATGCTTGGCTAAATAAATAGGTTTTAGCCTACTAAGACTGTGTCTGAGTCCCGAACATTAATTGAAAGGCTATTCCATAATTTTGGGGCTTTGTTAGAAAAAGCCCTGCCCCCTGCTGTCGTTTTCATAATACGGTACTGACAAGCAGCCTGCAACCTTTGATCGAAGTAGGCGTGGCGGATCATAAGACACTAGCAGATACTGCAGTGCGAGTCCATTCAATGTCTTATACGTCAAAAGTAGTATTTTAAAATCTATGAAATTTTACCGGGAGCCAGTGAAGTGAAGATAAAATACGGGTGATGTGCTCGTATATTCTGGTTCTATTAAGGACTCTGCATTCTAGACTAACTGAAGCTTGTTTATGCACCTAGTTGAACAACCAGACAGTAAGGCATTACAATAGTCCAACCTAGAGGTGATAAAAGCATAAACTAGTTTTTCTGCATCGTTTAGTGACAATATATTTCCTATCTTGGCAATATTTATGAGGTGAAAGAATGCTATCCTGGTAATATTAGCTGGACTTCTGCAATGCACTTCTCATTGGGGCTTCTGGAAAAAGCCTTCAAAAGCTGCAGTATATTCAAAACAGTGCTGCTAGGATCCTGATGCGAGCATGTAAATATGATCATATTATATCCATCCTTAAATCTCTTCATTGGCTCCCTGTTTTATTCAGAATTGAATACACAGTTGTCCTTCTTACCCTCCAGTGTATCTATGGGGATGCCCCTCCCTATCTCAAATAACTTATTACTTCACATACATCTACACACAATCTCTGCTCTGTCTCAATACATCTTCTGAAACCTCCAAAAACACCAAGCTTCATACTATGGGAGATCAGCCTTTTTGCTCAGAAGCACGTAGACTATGGAATGCTGAGGATGCCACAGACTGTTGATAATTTTAAATTTGGTGTTAAAACTTATCTTTTTATTAGAGATTTTAGGTGGAAATAATTTGTAACATTTGAGATTTGCTTTAAATATAAAGTGCATTATAAATAAAATTTTATTATTATTATTATTATTATCATCATCACTATCCACATGTGCTTTAAATGAAAGACTGAAATGTATAATTACACCGAGCTCTTTTACTGTTGCACTTAATGAAACAGAAAGGCCATCCCAAGTTACATTGTCATCAAGCTTACTTTTAGCTGCATATGGTCCTAGTACCAGAACTTGTGTGTTAACAGGATTAAGCAGAAGGAAGCTAATTAACAGCCAGTCTCTTACGTCCTGCTCACATTGCACAACTTTAGTAAGCTGTTTTTTCTCATCTGGTTTTGCTGAGATGTATAACTGAGTGTCATCAGCATAACAGTGAAAACTAAAACCATGCTTACAAATTATGTTGCCCAGAGGAAGCATGAGAAGAGAAAATATCAGATAAAATTTCAGTGGGCCTAAAACTGAACCCTGTGGAACACCAAACTCTACAAGAGAACATGCAGAATAATCACTATTTAAATCTACAAACTGATAACGATCAGTCAAACAGGATCTGAGCCAAGAGAGGGCCGTTCCCTTAATTCCTACTACATTTTCCAATCTGTAAAGGAGAATATTATGATTAATAGTGTCAAAAGCTGTACTGAGGTCGAGTAACATAAGTACAGTATAGTGATGCAACCCTGATCAGAGGCCAATAGGAAGTCATTGACTACTTTAACAAGTGCAATTTTCTGAGTGTAGTCTTCTGTCTCTTTGCTGTCTGTTTGCAGGTGAACTTCCCCCAGCTTTAAATCCTGTGGATAGCGTGACTCCAGCTGTGTTTACTGTATGTGGGAGGAGATTAGTCCCATAGAGCCGTGTGCTGCAGGGCTTCATTATCACATAGCAGATGTGTATAAACTCGCATTCTCTTTACCTGCTTCAACTGCTTTCACATATACAAACTGCATACAGACTGTGATGTGAGGGCTCCAGAAAAATTAGTTTAAATTAGAACTCTCATCCTTAAACAGATGTTTATACACAGAGATAAAATTCAAATTCAAATTCAAATTTTATTTATCACGTACACGGTCATACACAGTACGATATGCAGTGAAATGCTTTTCCGACTACCAGTGACCTTAAAATAAAAACTTAAACATAAGAATAAATATAAATAAAAGGTAATACGGTAGAAAATAAAGTTAACTGGTAAAATATACTGTACAAGTAAAAATAAAGACATATTGCAGTAGAAGAAATATTGCAGGAAAATGAAATTAACTAGTAAAAGTAAAAATATACTGTGCTACCTAAGATAAAATATAAATAAAAATATACTGTACAAATCTTCTTCTTTGTCTTTCGGCTGTTCCCTTTCAGGGGTCGCCACAGCGAATCATCTGCCTCCATCTAACCCTATCCTCTGCATCCTCTTCTCTCACACCAACTAACTTCATGTCCTCTCTCACTGCATCCATAAATCTCCTCTTTGCTCTTCCTCTAGACCTCCTGCCTGGCAGTTCCAACCTCAGCATCCTTCTACCGATATATTTACAATCTCTCCTCTGAACATGCCCAAACCACCTAAATCTGGCCTCTCTGACTTTATCTCCAAAACATCTAACGTGGGTTGTCCCTCTGATGAACTCATTCTTAATCCTATCCATCCTTGTTACTCCCAAAGAGAACCTCAACATCTTCAGCTCTGCTACCTCCAACTCTGCCTCCTGTCTTTTCTTCAGCGCCACTGTCTCTAAGCCATAGAGCATCGCTGGTCTCACCACTGTCCTGTACACCTTTCCTTTCATTCTCGCTGATACTCTTTTATCGCACAACACACCTGACACTTTTCTCCACCCATTCCAACCTGCCTGTACCCGCCTCTTCACCTCCTTTCCACACTCTCCATTGCTCTGGACCGTTGACCCCAAGTACTTAAAATCCTGCACCTTCTTTACCTCTGCTCCCTGTAGCCTCACCGATCCTCCTGGGTCCCTCTCATTTACACACATGTATTCCGTCTTGCTGCGGCTAACCTTCATTCCTCTGCTTTCCAGAGCATACCTCCACCTCTCCAAATTTTCCTCCACCTGTTCCCTGCTCTCGCCACAGAGCACAATGTCATCTGCAAACATCATAGTCCATGGGGACTCCTGTCTTACCTCATCTGTCATCCTGTCCATCACCAGAGCAAACAAAAAGGGGCTTAGAGCCGATCCTTGATGCAGACCCACCTCCACCTTAAACTCTTCTGTCACACCTACAGCACATCTTACCACTGTCTTACAGCTCTCATACATGTCCTGCACCACTCTAACATACTTCTCTGCCACTCCAGACTTCCTCATACAATACTACAGCTCCTCTCTTGGCACCCTGTCATACGCTTTCTCTAAATCTAAAAAGACACAATGCAACTCCCTGTTACCTTCTCTGTACTTCTCCGCCAGCATCCTCAAAGCAAATACTGCATCTGATGTAGTCTTTCTAGGCATAAAACCATATTGCTGCTCACAAATGCTCACCTCTGCCCTTAAGCTAGCTTCCACTACTCTTTCCCACAGCTTCATTGTCTGGCTCATTAGCTTTATACCTCTATAATTGCCACAGCTTTGCACATCTCCCTTGTTCTTAAAAATTGGCACCAATACACTTCTCCTCCATTCCTCTGGAATCCTCTCACTTTCCAAGATCTTGTTAAACAAACTTGTCAAAAACTCTACTGCCACCTCTCCCAAGCACTTCCATACCTCCACAGGTATGTCATCAGGACCAACAGCCTTTCCACTCTTCATCCTCTTCAACGCCCTTCTCACCTCACTTCTACCAATATTTGCTACTTCCTGTTCCACAACAGTCACCTCTTCTACTCTTTGTTCTCTTTCGTTTTCCTCATTCATCAACTCCTTAAAGTACTCCTTCCATCTTCCCATCACCCTCCTGGCATCTGTCAGTACATTTCCATCTCTATCTTTAATCACTCTAACCTGCTGCACATCCTTCCCATCTTTATCTCTCTGCCTTGCCAACCTGTACAGATCCCCCTCTCCCTCCTTACTGTCTAGCCTAGCATACAAGTCCTCATATGCTCTTTGTTTGGCCTTTGCCACCTCTACCTTCACCTTACTCTGCATCTCCCTGTACTCCCGTCTACTCTCTTCAGTCCTCTCAGTGTCCCACTTCTTCTTAGCTAGCCTCTTTCCCTGTATACACTCCTGGACTTCCTCATTCCACCACCAAGTCTCCTTGTCCACTTTCCCCTTACCTGATAATACACCCAAGAACCCTCCTACCTGTCTCCCTGATCACATTGGCTGTAGTTGTCCAATCAACTAAAAGCACCTCCTGACCACCCATAGCCTGTCTCAACTCCTCCCTAAAGACTTCACAACATTCTTCCTTTCTCAGCTTCCACCACTTTGTCCTCTGCTCTGCCTTTGTCCTCTTCGCCTTCCTTACCACCAGGGTTATTTTACACACGACCATTCTGTGTTGTCTGGCTACACTCTCCCCTACCAACGCTTTGCAGTCACTGATCTCTTTCAGGTTACAACGTCGACACAAGATGTAGTCGACCTGAGTGCTTCTGCCTCCACTCTTATATGTCACCCTATGTTCCTGCCTCTTCTGGAAGAAAGTATTTACCACTGCCATTTTCATCCTCTTTGCGAAGTCCACCACCATCTGTCCTTCTACATTCCTGTCCTGAAGACCAAACCTGCCCATCACATTTTCATCACCTCTGTTCCCTTCCCCAACATGTCCATTGAAGTCTGCACCAATCACCACTCTTTCACCTCTGGGGATGCTCTGCATCACTTCATCTAACTCACTCCAGAATTTCTCCTTCTCTTTTAACTCACATAAAAATATACTGTACAAGTAAGGACAAAAAATATATATAATATAGAAATATGAAAGAAAAAAATAGAAATTTGTCCATAAGTAATGTAAAAATGGCTGAGGTGTGCAAATATGCATAAAGTGACTGTCTTCTTAAAGTGTCTTATTATTAAAGTAATTTGTGCAGTGGTCCATAATGAAAGTATAAGTATATAGTGCAAAAATTGTGCATGAATGTGTCCATAGTGTCCATGAATGTATGAATGCAAGAATTGTGCATGAATGTGTCCATAGTGTCCATGAATGCCCACTGTTGGATGTAAAAGAGATGATATTAGTGCTGTATTGTGTTGTGGTTGTTGGGAGACCTTATGGCCTGCGCGAAAAAGCTCCTCCTCAATCTCTCTGTATTGGTCTTCAGGGAGCGGAATCGCTTCCCAGACCGCAACAGAGAAAACAGTCCATTGTTGGGATGGCTGAGGTCCTTTACCATCTTCCTGGCCTTAGTCCAGCACCGTTTGCTGTAGATCGAGTGCAGGTCAGGGAGCTCGGTGCGGATGATTCGTTCAGCTGAACGCACCACCCTCTGTAGAGCTCGTCTGTCCTGCATGGTGCTGTTCCCGAACCAGGTTGTGATGTTTCCCGTCAGGACACTCTCTATGGTGCAGGAGTAGAAGTTCCTTAGCACCTTGGAGGGCAGTCTAAAGTCTCTCAAGCGTCTGAGGTAGTAAAGACGCTGCCGGGCCTTTTTCACCACTGTGTTGATGTGACAGGACCATGACAGGTCCTGTGTGATGTGAACAGCGAGGTATCGAAAGTTGTCCACTCTCTCCACTGGGCTGCTGTTTATGACTGGGGTCTGGTAGTTCCTCTCCTGCTTTGTACAAAAGTCCACAATCAGCTCCTTTGTCTTGCTGACGTTCAGGAGGAGATTGTTCCTCTGGCACCATTTCTCCAGATTTCCTATCTCCTCTAGGTAGGCCGACTCATCGTTGTTGGCGATCAGGCCCACCACGACAGTGTCGTCAGCAAACTTGATGACGGCAGTGGAGTTGGTAGTTGCCACGCAGTCGTGGGTGTACAAAGAGTACAGCAGGGGGCTCAGAGTGAGGGAGGCTGAGACATGACCGCCCATCCTTACTGCCTGTGGTCTGCCAGTTAGGAAGTTGGAGATCCACTGGCACATAGATGAGCTGAGTCCCAGGTGCTCCAGCTTGGTGGTGAGTGTGGCGGGAATTATGGTATTAAATGCAGAGCTGTAGTTGATGAAGAGCATTTTCACATAATTCCCCCTCTGAGTGTCCAGGTGAGTGAGAGATGTATGGAGGAGATGTGAGATTGCATCGTCCGTGCAACGGTTTGGACGGTATGCAAACTGTAGTGGGTCCAGTGTGTCTGGTAGTGAAGAAATGATGAAGTCTCTGACCAGGCGTTCAAAGTTCACTCTCTTGAAGGCTCTCCTCACGTCATGCTCGGTGATGATGAACGCGCTTCCGGTGCTGGCAGTGTCTTCCTGTCTTCAGCCGTTAGCGCCGCTAGCATTAGCATCGCTAGCGTCTTTAGCTGCAGCCTCGAAGCGAGCATAGAAAGTGTTCAGCTTGTCTGCCAGAGTCACGTCCGCGTTCGTCATACCGGTTGTTGGTGCTTTATAATCCGTTATTTTCCTTAATCCCTGCCACAGGCTCCTAGAGTCACTCTGTTGGAGTTGTGACTCTAGTTTTCTCCCATAGCGCTGCTTCGCCTCTTTCACCGCCTTCCGGACGCTGTATGACGCAGCCTTGTATGGTTCCATTTCCCCCGACGCGAGTCCCGTGTTGTAGGCAGCAGTGTGAGATTTTAGAGCGTCGCAGATGGTTTTATCCACCCACGGCTTCTGGTTGGGAAACGTTTTAATAGTCTTTTTTTCTACGGTATCATCCGCTAGTTTCCCGATGAATCCCACAACCGCTTCCGTAAACACGCTGACCTCGCCATCGGAGCTGTTTCTGAACATGTCCCAGTCTTCGTCATCGAGTGCGTCCTGTAACGTGGCCACTGATTGGTCCGTCAAGCGCGACCTCCCGCTGAACCTCAACTTCCTGTTTCAGCCTTTGTTTGTATTTTGGCATGAGGAAGATGGCGGCGTGATCGGATTTACCAAACGGTGGACAAGATTGTGCCTTGTAGCTGTCCTTGACCGTAGTGTAGCAATGGTCCAGTGTCCTTTCGCCCTTGGTGGGGCAGGTGATGTGCTGATAAAAGTTCGGACATACTTGTGAGAAGATCACACAGCATTATTATGTCTCACGGTTACTATGTTGTGCATGTAACCAGGACATTTGTCAATCAACATTTTGCTCAAAAAATAAAAGGAAAACATTCAACAAGTCAGTAAACTAAGTTAGCAGAAGTTTAAAAATCATCGACAATTTAAACTGCAGGATTTGTGAAATAGAACATTTCAGAATAATGGTTTAGTCAGTTTTGAACCCAGTTAAAATAAAATTTTCTTTATAATATTTTGTACAGTATATACTAATTCAGTGACCTCACTGTAACTGTAACACAGATGACAAATAAATGCAGGTATCATGGAATAATCCATATATAGGGTAAAAAAAAAATACTTAGATAAACTCACTGTCCATTTTATTATTACACCAGTACACCAGTACACATTAGTGCTCTTATCTAATCAGCCATAAATGTGGCAGTGATGCAATGCAATAATAAATAAATAATAATTAAATAATAATTAAATAATAATAATAATAATAATAATAATAATGATAATATACTGTACAGATACAGGTCAAGAGCTTCGGTCATTTTTCACATCAGTTGATTAATCGAACCAGATGGACTAGTTTAAGTATCGGAATCAATTGATCTCCTGTTGGGATTTTCGCTTACACTCATGTCTAGAGTTTGTACAGGATGTATGTTTTTGTATAGCACTTTTAACAATGGTCATTGTTGCAAAGCAGCTTTACAGAATCCAAAGGAAATTATGGATTGAAATGTGAGAAAAAATGTATGATTCAAAATAATCACTCAACCAGTCAACCAAGGCAAATCTATTCACAAAAATGCTTGGCTAAATAAATAGCTTTTTAGCCCACTGTGCCTGAGTCTCGAACATTAATTGGAAGGCTATTACATAATTTTGGGGCGTTTGTAAGAAAAGCTTTGCCCCTGCTGTAGTTTTCATAATACGCGGTACTGACAAGCAGCCTGCATCCTTTGATCAAAGTAGGCATGGCGGATCGTAAGACACTAGCAGATACTGCAGTGCGAGTCCATTTAATGCTTTATACGTCAAAAGTAGTAGTTTAAAATTGATGTAAAATTTCACAGGGAGCCAATGAAGTAAAGATAAGATAGGAGTGATGTGCTCATATCTTCTGGTTCTAGTCAGGACTCTCGCTGCTGCATTCTAGACTAACTGAAGGTTGTTTATGCACCTAGTTGAACAACCAGACAGTAAGGTGTTACAATACTCCTACTTAGAGGTGATAGAAGCATAAACCAGTTTTTCTGCATCATTTAGTAACAATCCTTATCTTGGCAATATTTATGAGGTGAAAGAATGCTATCCTGGTAATATTAGCTGGACTTCTGCAATGCACTTCTCATTGGGGCTTCTGGAAAAAGCCTTCAAAAGCTGCAGTATATTCAAAACAGTGCTGCTAGGATCCTGATGCGAGCATGTAAATATGATCATATTACATCCATCCTTAAATCTCTTCATTGGCTCCCTGTTTTATTCAGAATTGAGTACAAGGTTGCCCTTCTTACCCTCCGGTGTATCTATGGGGATGCCCCTCTCTATCTCAAATAACTTATTACTTCACATACATCTACACGCATCTCTGCTCTGTCCAGAAGAGGGTTGTTCCCTTAATTTCTACTACATTTTCTAATCTGTGAAGAAGAATACTATGATCAATAGTGTCAAAAGCTGCACTGAGGTCTAGTAACACAAGTATAGTGACACAACCCTGATCAGAGGCCAGTAGGAGGTCATTTACTACTTTAACGAGTGCTGTCTCTGTGCTGTGATGAGGCCTAAATCCTGACTGAGGCAGTTCATGTATGCCATTCCTATGTAGATATAAACATAGTTACTATTTTTTTCCAGAATCTTAGAGATAATGGGGAGGATTGTAATTGGACAGCTGACAGGGATCGAGGTTAGGTTTCTTAATTAGCGGTTTAATAACTGCTAATTTAAAGGATTTGGGAATATACCAACTCCTGAGTGAAAAGTTATTTATTTACAACAGGGGTTCTGTTATTGCTGGTACTATCTCCTTGAGAAAATGTATATAGGATCTAATATACAGGTTGATGATTTTGAAGAAAAGATGAGTCAAATTTGTTCATTCTTTTTAAGGGGAGTAAAATATTCTAGGTTCTGATGTGATGTGGTTAGTTTATCATCTGTATCACTTAAATTGTCTGGTTTCTTAAAGTAATGATGGACTCTGTTTTCTCTACTTTGTAGCATACATAAAGGGTTCTTTTATATAAGCTTATGCAAGCGGATTGTTGGTAAAGAGCTGCAGTGCCTCGTAAATAGTGCCTGGTGTGGTTTTACAGTAACTATCTTTAAACTCTGTGTGGTTTCGGGTTGAACTCTCAGTTCGCGAGGGAATATGTTGACACATAAGGTCACCTGACCCTTCTTAAACGTGCATCCAGGAAGAAGCTCGAAGTGGAAAAAGTATGGTGGGTCAGCGATGTTTACGCCCGCCTTATTTAAACTGAGTTTATTAAAGACCTTTGTGGAGTCTGTTCTTTTCTGGATTTTCCCCCGTTACAGGATTATCAGCGATTTCAGCTTTTTTTTTTGCTTCACAGGACCACTCTCACTCCGGCACCATACCCCAGGACTGCCACCGATGAGGCCCACCTGACACACACACACAAACACACACACACACACACACACACACACACACACACACACACACACACTCACTCACTCACTCACTCATTCAAAATAACCTGGACTTTGGACATTTAAAACATTCACCCACACATTTTCACTTGTGTATATTTTGTAAATATTGTTTTATTTTTGTTCACCTGCTTGTTTTTTTACATAATACACATTTGGGTTTTGTTTACTGTTGGGATTTTCTTGTTCTGAGAGTTTAATACAACACCAGAGCTCGGATAAAAGATCCCATTTAGTGTAACTAGATAATAAAATAATCTGATCGTTACAACTAAACTAATTGTTTCTTGCTGTAATATGGATTAGAACAGTGCTGTAGTAGCATTAATAAGACTATTGACTCTTTACTAACTTTTTTCTGATCTAGGATTTATTTACAGTATACATCATCATGATAAGAGTTATGTACTGAGTCATATGACTAAGGCTCATTATAATAGCAGGAACATGGCTCAAATACAGAGCGGGAAAGAAAATGGCGCAAGCGAACTGTAAGAATTTCTGTAAATAAGAAACATAAAATGGCATCAAACACTTTTTAATCATAGTAAAGTTCACACAGGACAACAGTTTGAAAGATGGATACCCCCCCCCCCCTTTTTTTATAAATTAATATATATACATTTTTTTAAGGAAAAATTAATCTTTTGCAGGTTTATTTCTGGTGGTAACTTACCATAACGTTTGTCTGCCTATTTATCATATAGATATGCACATTTATTCCATACCTTTACAGTTTCAAAAAGCCCATAAGGTCTAAAGATTCAATAAGAACAAAAACTCATGGATCCACGTGTTTATTAACAAAACTTAAACAATTGTGGGTTTTGGCAGGTGCTGACAAACATGTTTTAAAAACAGTGTAAATCTTAAAATGTTGATGTCTTGTGTTAAGAGAAATGTGTTTGTGTAAGCTGTATATAAGGGGTCTCCAGTGTCAGAGCTTCATCACAGTCAGAGGTAAGAAGATTTTTTTTTAAGGCAGGGTTAACCAGGCCTGTATTTTCTTGTTACTGCAAACATTTTCTTGCTCAAAGTGGTTTATCCAGTAGCTGTGTCAAAATGATAGACATTTGGATTTAAATTATAAAAGATAAATTTTTTATTTAAGAGCTTACAACTGTAATCTGGGGTACTACTGTAGTGTGAACTAACGCAGAGTTCATTGACTATGCTAAGGATAAGAAGAGCATCAAAAAATGCAAATACATTATTCTTCATTTCTGAACAAAAAAAATCACAAACACAAAGCCAGAGAAGTGAGCTGTGGTCTTTCATGCTTCATGACTGTTTTCAGCATCACATATTCAGTTGGATTTAATCCTGTAAACAAGAGAAACAGATCACTAAAAATCTCAAGACATACACTATTACAGCATCACATTTAACTCCCAGTCTAGTGGTTTTCTCCCTTGTATCCAATTCCCACCCATTTTGTTCGACCACAACAGCTTCCAAGCTACTACCTGCTTCTCCTGAAGATGATGACCATGTGGTTTTGAAGCGTAGCATGCTTTGATGAAACTACTATCTGCCCTTTCAAATTCACAAGCTCACAGACGCCCATGCTAGGGTTTGCTATGACTGACTTAATACCAGAGGTGGAAAAAGTAATAAACTTTTGTACTTAAGTACTGTTACTTCAGTGAAATTTTACTGAAGTACAAGTAAAGTTACCATTATAAAAATCTACTCACGTAAAAGTAAAAAGTAGCTAATTAAAAATTTAATTAATTAAAAATTAATTAAAAAATTACTTTTTTTAACAGCGGGGGTGGGAAAATGTCACGCTCTCAGTGCCTTCGCGCTGATCAAAGACTCTTTACATTTCCTTTCCCACGCTGTCATTGCTCCTCCCGGACCGCCCTGCCGGCACACCGGTTTCTCATCTGCCGCTGATTTCTTCCAGCTTATAAGGAAGCGCAGCGCGCTGTCTTACCGCTAGATTATTGTGTGTTGTTTCGCCGCAGTTTTCTCACATTTTTGTCCATGGTTTTCACATTGCCGATTTCGCTGTGTTTCTCGTTCTTGCCCCTTGTCTCATGATTTGGATTTGTCACTATGCTTGGATTTAACGGCTTTAAAGTTTTGCTTTAGTTTCTTGACCACGGCCCTGCTTCGCGTTTGTTTTGGCTCGACGCCCTCGCTGACTGATCACACGGCTTTGAACTCTCGCTCTCACCTCCTTGACTACGGCTCAGCTTCACGTTTTTGCACAACGACATCGCGGACGGACTTCACGGCTCTGATCTAACACTTCCGCCTTCATGACCCGCACCTCCACCTGCACCTGGGTCCATCTTCACAGCCCACGATCCACGCGCACGCGACAGAAAAAAAGACAAGTGGATATAAATCTCAAACTAGTTGTTTTTAATTGAAGAACCACCTTTGCATAATAAAGCTGTTGCCCTTGTTCTGCTTGAAATCAAAGTGGTCGTTTAAATATGGTTTGACGCTTTGCGCCGGATAGCCGAGGGGAAAAAGAGCTCAGAGCTGAGAATAACGTTTAGCACTAAACTTTATCGGCCTCTTTCAGCGGCACAAAATTATAATACAAAAAATAAAGGTAAAAGAATATAGCATTTCAGGGGTGAGCAGCACACCTGAGCCTCTACTCTGTTATCTCCTTCTCACGTACACACTTCCACGGCACACACACTGGAAGAGGGGCGGCAACTCTTAAAAGGACAACATACATACATAATGTGGTATATAACATAGTAGTGGTCGGCCAGGGGTTTGCTTTATAAGAATTTAATGTCATTTCGCTTTCAGCTAGGTCTACATCACTGGCATCTGTTTCCGGGGTGCAATTATTTTTCCTCCCCGTTGCATTATTTGTATAAGTTTTCATTTTTATTAATTTTTTTTACTCAGAAGCGAATATGATTTCAAATGTAGCGAAGTACAATACTTCAAACAAAACATACTTAAGTAAAAGTAAAATTACAGATTTTTAAAAAACTACTTTAAAAAGTAGAAGTACATAAAAAATCTACTCAATTACAGTAATGCGAGTAAATGTAATTCGTTACTTTTCACCTCTGCTTAATACTGCTCTCGCAGCTAATCTGCTCTCGAGACGCGGCTGTAGCATTAGGATGAACATGCTTTTGTTGCACCACTTGAGAGCCTGTGATTCCTATCTTAAACAGCCAGAATATACATTTAATTTGTAAATAATTTGGTCTTCCTGGTTACAAAAAAAAAAATCACCAAGGAGAACTAATCAGTTTTAATCATTTTGTTCTGCATCAGCAAATGCTAACAACAGCCTTTAAATAGTGAAACTCTGGTTTATGACTTATGTTTACTCCTTTGTTCAGCAGATCAGCAAAACATACATAAACAAAAACAAACATGAACAAACACAACTCCAAACATGGACAAACTAAACCACAGGCTATGAAAAGACAAAACAAAACCATGAATCAAAAGAAACCAGGAACAGATCAACAAAAGAGCATTACAGCAGAACAGAACAGACACAAGACAAAACTAACTAAAAAACATGACTACTTAAAGCCACACTAATTAGCAACCTCGGTTCAGGTGAGAGGTCTCATCACCCTGGGAAAGTCTCTAGGGGTTAACCCTGACAATGGGTTAATTAATTCACCTGCATAACACACATGATGTTATTTCTATCTGTTATCACCCAGATGAGGATGGGTTCCCTGTTGAGTCTGGTTCCTCTCAAGGTTTCTTCCTATTGCTATCTCAGGGAGTTTTTCCTTGCCACTGTCGCCGTCACCCTTGGCTTGCTCATCAGAGACATTTCATGTATCATTCATTTCATTATTATCTAGACACATTTTTCTCACACATACACACTTCCAAATATTTTCTTTTCTTTTCTTTTCTAAAAAAAAATTTTTTGAATTTTTTGTGAAGCTGCTTTGAGACAATGACCATTGTTAAAAGCGCTATATAAATAAAATTGAATTGAATTGAATTAACTAATATAATAATAGTATAGTTTCAATACCTCAATATTTTACAAACATTTTCATACAAAAATGAGATTGTTCTATGCAGGTTTCCTGTCATGAGCATGTGCAGTGCAGACACTGGAGGGTACACGTTTCACTAACTGTGTATTTTATGTATATTTATCCCAAAATAATGTGAAAACTGTGAAAAGTCGATTGCAGTGTCTCATGAATGTATATTACGAAAAGAAAAGAACTGTGTAAAGAATAATTTTGAGATGTTGTTGTTTATGGTAGATGCTGAGAGACAGAGCCGAAATCTACTGATGCCTCGGGGAGGGTTTTGTTTGAAGGGGAGAAAGTTGGAGCAGGTTTTTTTTTGTGTGTGTGTGAAGGTTGAGAACTGAGTTGGACTGGTGGAAAGACTATTGTATACTGCGGTCTACCCACTCTGTTTTTTATTTTCTTTAAATCTCAGGAAAGAAAAGAGAATTACATTTTCCTCATTGACCAGACACTATTGTGTGTGGTGTTATGTTCTTTTTTTTATTCCCCCAGAATTCTGATGTTTAAACCCTCTTGTTAATATCTTGTTAATAATGTGATTTTTTATCGGATAAGTAGCCAATGATTAACACCTCCCAACCCCTTCTCAAAAGAGTGCCATAGTTTTAATGATTTGGCTGTAACTAATTATTACTAAGTACCCTACCATCAGCTGAAACTAATTCTATACATGTAACAGAAAATGTAGATGCAGATTGCAAATATATAAATATTGTGGCGTGGGCGGGACGGCGGCTGACGACCGTCATGCTTTGTGGGGGGTTGTCAAGGTGTTTACCCTGTTGGGGAAGGATGTTCTTCATAAAGGATGTTTGGGGTAGTGGCTTCGGCCATGTTGTGTGTGTGTGTGTGACCTGTTGAATGTTAAGGCCGGTTAATGCTTAGGCCGAATTGGGGGTAGGTTCTTGTGTGAATGTGCTGCTCATGCTATACAGTGCATTGGGCAGCAATTAAGCTCACTCGTATATCCAACATCCTTTCCGGCGGTAAAACGCTACATTGGTGTCAGAAGTGGGATGGAGAATTACGAGCTCGAGCGCACTATCGAGGACCTACAGAAGATCCAAGCAGGCCACCGAGTAGCGGAGCAACTACGGAGGGAGAAAGAGCATCTTCCTGACGGGACTAGCGCGAGCAAACCAGGCGACCGAAACAGAGATGGAATCTCGAGACGGAAGTGGATCCTGGAACGGACTCATCAAGACTCCTGAGACAGGCGAGCTGCGCCTTCCCTCCTACAACGGCGCCGTCGAACCCTACGCATTCTTTGCACAGATAGAGCTAGCCGCCGACTTGGGCTGGTCACCGGCGGAAACCGCGGTCAGAGTAGCACTCTCGCTAGAAGGCGAAGCACTGCGGGCGCTGGAAGACCTTCGGGCCGGTGAGCGGAAGGACTGGTCAAAGCTACGAGAGTCGCTCCACCTCCGGTTCGGCACGGGTGACCGTAAAGGGGCAGCGTGTAAGGAGCTGGCGGTCCGCGAGGCTATTCAGAATTCGAGCCCGATAAGCAGGAAGAGCTAGCTCGTCGCGCATTTCTCCGAGGACTCCGACCACAGCGGCTCTGCGAGCACATCAGGTTAGCGGCACCAGCTTCCCTTTCTGAAGAGCCATGTAAACATCCGGTAGCAGACTGAGCGGGAAAACTACACGCTAATGCCGACGCTTTATCCCGATGGCCGGGCAGCAAAGCGCGTGGTCGATACTGCGAGCGAGTTGAAGAGCGCGAACATTTTCCCTGTGCAGTCCTCCGGGCTCTCCCCGGCGGTGATCAGCCGTCCAAGCCGGCATGCAGCCGAGTTACTGCGTCGCCTAGAGCACCAACCGTAGTCGTTTCACCGATGCCACAGCTGGACCGTGATCAGCTTATTGCCGAGCAGGAGAAGGATCCAGTTCTGCATAGGGTGCTAGGTTGGGTTTACATTTACATTTAGACATTTGGCAGACACTCTTATCCAGAGCGACTTACATTTTTATCTCATTACACATATGAGCAGTTGAGGGTTAAGGGCCTTGCTCAAGGGCCCAACAGTGGCAACTTGGTGGTTGTGGGGTTTGAACCTGGGATCTTCCGAACCGTAGTCCAATGCCTTAACCACTGAGCGTCCCCCTGACCCCGGTTAAAGCGGGCCTGAGACCGGATTACACCACAGTCGCTCATCTAGGGCGAGAGATAAAAGCTTTTTGCTCCCAGTTTACTCATCTAGCGTTGCACGAAGGGTTACTCTACCGCTGCTGAAAACGGCCATGCAGCGCGGGCAAATGCTTTCAGCTGCTGGTACCAAGGGCTTTGCGGACATGTGTACTGGGTTTGGTGCATGGACATTCCGGTTCGGGACACCATGGGGTGAATAAAACACTGCAGCGTTTGCACGCTCGTTTCTACTGGCCCGGCTGTCATACCATACCGTCAGTAAACCCTTTGTCCACTGCTGCACGGCAAAGAAGGGCCCCACCCAGCGCTCGCGGGCACCGCTGCAGGACTTTCAGGTGGGGGCACCCATGGAGCGTATGGGCGTGGACACTCACAGCCGGGGGCGAGACTTTGCTACTGGAGAGCAGGTATGGGTATATTTCCCCGGAAAGAAGAGGGGGCTCTCGCCCAAGCTTATGTCCCATTGGGTGGGACCCCTGTACGGTAATTGCTTAACTCTCCGATGTCGTCTACCGGGTGCAGTTGGCGGGGCGGGCGCGAGTGGTTGTGCTCCACCGAGACCGTCTTGCTCTCAACCAGCCGGCGAAACATCGGACTCTGCGGAAGCTGGACCATCTCAGGACAATGTTTGTGCTCCTCCCTCCCAACAAAGCTTTTACAATAAAATTGTTATACCTTGACCCTGAACTTTGGAAAAAAAACAGAAACGTTCTTTCTGGTAAATCAACAACGGCATATTTAGTTTATTTACATAAATTTGTAAGAAAAAAATAATATACTTTGTATAATTTTTGGTGCATCCACATTTGTATAATGTAAACACGAGAAAGATTACAAAATGAAAAAAAAAACAGTGTCTGCTTTATAAACAGCTTAGTATACTGTCCGTCTTTAGTTTCGGCTGTGGTGATGACAGCAGTGGATGCACCAAAAATCCACTTTTTATACGAATTACATCATTACATATTTTTTCACGTCTGTAAGCCAAGTATACACAGAGTTTCGGTTCATTTTACATTTTTGAGGACAACAGTTTTTTCAGCCTGTCACGGTGTGCGCCTGGGCGTGTGCCCAAATCAATATCGCTCCTCGCTTACTCCGAAGCTCACTAGTTAGGCGGCCTCCCTCTCAGATATGTAAAGGACTGTGGAATTAGTCACGGCTGGTGAGCTATCCTTGCTAATGACCCTGGGCTTCCACCCCGCGCTTTATAATATTCAATTCAATTCCAATTCAATTTCATTTATATAGCGCTTTTAACAATGGTCATTGTCTCAAAGCAGCTTCACAAAAATGAATTTAAATTTTAAAAAAAGAAAATTTTTGGAAGTGTGTATGTGTGACAAAATGTATCTAGGTAATAATGAAAAGAATAATGAATGAAATGTCTTTGATGAGCAAGCCAAGAGTGACGGCGACAGTGGTGAGGAAAAACTCCCTGATATGGCAATAGGAAGAAACCTTGAGAGGAACCAGACGCAATCAGGGAACCCATCGTCATTTGGGTGATAACAGATAGAAATTATATAAAATACAGCGGGGAGTGTAGCTCAGGGTCTGTTGGGTTGCTGTGGATTTTACTACGGAAGAGCGGCATGCAAGCAGGGCAAATGGAACGCACCCCAGGAACTTCAAAGAAGCGAGTATGCCTTTGATCGCCGCGACGAGGACAGCAGCAGGCTCACTGCCGGATTATAGTGACTTGCCGCCGAGGAGAAAAATGCTGCAAGGAGCAAGCACTGCTCTCCTTGCGGGCCCACTCTGCCACTCTGTCCGCTGCCCACCGCTCTCCAGCCTGTGCCTGCATGCCAGCGGGGCACTGCCAACCAGACCTGCACATGCACATTCCTTCCTTTCCATCCTCCCTCCTTTAACTTTCCTTCCGTTTCTTTCCCGTAAGACCTCGCCACGAGTCCGCATAAAGTTTTCCAGAGCGCGGAGAGATTTTGTTGTACTAAATAATATTCATGCTGTATAATCAGGGCCTCTTATTCCTATTTATCCTGGGTTGTTGTTGTTTTAGTGTTACTGTGTGTGCTTTACAATGTCTGACAACATTTAAATGCAAATACTGTAATTCACCCTCCCCAGATGTGAATCAGCTGTTTTTACCTATACATTCAGATGAACTGAAATGCACCCCTCCCCACTTTAAGACCCTTTTGAATCTGAGGCTGTTTTGAAGACTTGCAGTGATTCAAACCTCTTTTTAAATTTGTGTAAATTTAATCTTCTGGATTCTAGATTCTAAAGTTGACATTGTTACTGTTTTCAATCCCTGGAATGGAAGAAATTGAGATTTTCCTTATGATAGCATAAACTGCATTGTTTTAATCACTCTTTACAGAATAATATTCTTTGGTATTTTTATTAACAAAAATAAAAAGGGGGAATGGAGCTAAGAAACACGCATCTCGGTTTATTAATCCTCGTGCCTGGTTTAGGTTTAGTAGTCACTGCGCACCGTTTGTACAGTTACTGTTATATATACGCGTCTATAATTCACTTTTCAAATTACGGATCACATCGTATAAAATTAGATGTCTAAAATTGTTTTCCATTAGTTTATATAAAAGCAGATATTTTGCTTTTTTTATAAGTATATATTTTTCACGTCTGTGAGGCGAGTATACACGGAGTTTCGGTTCATTTTCTGACGCGCTCAAGTTCACCGAAAACAATACAGAATAGCGCACCCGGTTTGCTTTCATTATTTTACAAAATTATAAAGTTTTTTGCATCATTGTGAGTGCGCTTAAATAAAAGTGGAGTTTTATAAAGGCTATGTAGCTTATTGTGACAGTTGGGCCAGGCTCCTAACCCAGTCAGACACATTGCCCCCCATCTCCGGAATTCTAATCATCACCACCTGAGGTCAATCAAGACACACATCACGCCACACTCCGCGTCCGAGCTCGTGGACCAAATCTCCGACACGCAAGTAAAGAGATTAGTTATCGAAATTATTTACCTGTGCTATCTGTGTTTTTTAGGAAGTATCCCATTTGTCGTCCTCTGTCTCACAGTCGTGAATCAGTGGTGCATGTTCCCAAGTATCTCCAAGTCAACATTCCTCGCTATCCGTGCACCCGCTTCGGAACCGGAACAAAGGATAATCTGTAAAATGCTTTCCACTCCGTTTAAACGTTGCCACAGAAATAAGTCTTACTGTCAAGGTATTGCATATTTCAAAACTGCCAATAAACTTCACTTTTCCTAACAACCGTCTTCCTGTGTGAGTCCAGTCTGTGTTACAGACGCTTCCAGCTCTTCCCCGGCACCTCCGGCATCCAGCCATCCAGCGCCCTTCTCTGGCCAGGCAGGGAATTGCAAGGGGTTTTTGTTGCAGCGCTCCCTCACTTTCGCTATGCAACCTTTAAGTTACCCGACTGACCGGGCAAAAATAGCCTACATCATCTCTCTCCTATCTGTACAGGCTTTGCAGTAGGCGGAGTCTATCTGGTCACACGGGGGACCCCGTGACTACTTCCTATGACCTCTTTGTAGACCATCTCTGGGAAGTTTTTTGGACGCACGGACAGCGAGGGGTCGGTCGGTGACCAGCTTTACCACCTTAAACAAGGGAATAAATCAGTACAAGATTACGCACTACAATTTCGTACGCTAGCTGCCTCAAGTGGGTGGAGTGAACAGGCCCTTATCACTACTTATCCTCAAGGGCTGAAACCCAACCTACGGCTCATGCTGGCGACCCACGACGATTCTATGGGACTAAAGAAATTCATACAGCTTTCCATTTATTGTGCGGCACGTCTCGCCTCTTGCCACCCCAACGTAAAGAACCCAGAAGAGCTTCTCTCCAGCAAACCACAACCCGCCAGGCTCCCCGATTCAGGGGTGGAATCCATGCAGCTAGACCGAGGGCATCTTTCCACAACCGAACCGCAGAGAAGACTAAACCAAAATCTCTGTTTGTACTGTGGCAATGTGGCGCACCTAAGACGTGAGTGCCCCATCAAACCTTCTCGTCCTTTGGTAAGTGCCTTTTCTTTTGCCATCAAAAAAATTACAGCCCCTCACCACCACTGTAAACCTTACTGCCTCCCATATTTCATTTTCATTGACCGCTCTCCTCGACTCTGGTTCGGCCAGGAACTTCATCTCCGGAAACCTGTGTAGATACCTCCAGCTCAAGACTACCCCAACAGAAAAAATCTACAAGGTACAAGCTATAACAGGAAAACCTTTGTCCAAGAAGTCTGTGCGCATTTTTGCCGGACCCGTTACTCTCCAAGTCAGAATACTACATCAAAAAGAAATCAAGCTTCTCATTCTAGAGGAGTCCACCGCAGATGTGGTCTTAGGATGACCCTGCTTAGTTAAAAATAATCCCCTTAATTTCTTGGGCTACTGGAGAAGTACTCGAGTGGGAAGGAGCGTGTTCACCACAATGTTTGCCTGCTCTGCCATTACAACCTCAAAAGTTAAGTCTACAAGCTACATCTATCGAGAGCCCATGGATTAGTATATTACAGAGGCGCTACAGCAAGGTTACATTCGTACGTTCACTTTTCCAGCGGCATCCAGTTTTTTTTTGTGGCCAAAAATGATGGTGGACTCCGGCTGTGTATTAATTTTCGCTCCTTCAACAAAGCCACCATCAAATTAAGTTACCCTTTACCCCTGGTTCCCGTGGCCTTAGAATGCCTCAGAGACACCACCATTTTCACCAAGTTAGATCTCCGCAGCACATACAATTTGATCAGGATCCTAAAGGGAGATTTCTCGGATACGTCATAGGCCCGAACGGAGTTAGGATGGACAAGGAGAAGGTATCTGCCATTTCCACCTGGCCTGCACCCACTACTATTAAAGAGTTGCTGCGTTTTCTGGGTTTTGCACATTTTTACAGAAGATTTATCGCAGATTATAGCATTATTGCTTGCCCACTAACTTCCTTACTCCGTGGTAAACACAGATCCCTGAAATGGACCTCAGAAGCCTTGTCAGCTTTGCAACAACTCAAACAAGCCTTTTGCTCAGCCCCAATCCTCATACATCCAGTTCCAGAACTCCCATTCGTGGTGGAAGTAGATGCCTCAACCTCCGGTGTGGGGGCCATCCTCTCCCAACAGCAAGGAAATCCAGCAAAACTTCATCCATGTGCCTTTTTCTCACGAAAATTCAATGCAACCGAAATTATGATATTGGGGACTGTGAATTGCTGGGAATCAAAATGGCCCTGGATGAATGGAGACACTGGCTGGAGGGGGCTGCACACCAGTTTTTAGTCCTGACCGACCATAAAAACCTGCAGTATCTACGAGGGGCAAAAAGACTCAGCCCACGACAGGCGCGGTGGACAGTGTTCTTCTGTCACTTCAATTTCAGGATCTCCTATTGTCCAGGATAAAAAAATATCAAGGTGGACGCCCTCTCACGAATATACACACACAACGATGCCAGTGACGAACCAGTTTTAATACTCCTGGAAATGGTTTTTGCAAACCCTATCATCTGGAAACATTCACCATCGGTATCAGAGCAGCTTCCATCACTCCCCCAAACTGTCCTCCAAATCGCAGGTTAGTTCAAGAGGAAGATCGAAATGCACTCATCCACAACGCGCTTTCTTCATTGGGTACGGGCCACCCTGGGATTGCCGGCACTCTCTCACTCCTACAGGATAGGTTCTGGTGGCCAAATATGGAGAGGGAGGTACGGTGGTATAGTACAGGCCAAAAGTTTAGACACACCTTCACTCATTCAATGTGTTTTCTTTATTTTCATGACTATTTACATTGGTAGGTTCTCACTGAAGGCATCAAAACTATGAATGAACACATGTGGAGTTATGTACTTACTTTATGTATTTGCACACTCTTGGCATTCTTTCGATAAGCTTTAAGAGGTAGTCACCTGAAATGGCTTTCAACAGTCTTGAAGGAGTTCCCAGAGGTGTTTAGCACTTGTTGGCCCCTTTGCCTTTACTCTGCGGTCCAGCTCACCCCAAACCATCTCGGTTCAGGTCCGGTGACTGTGGAAACCTTGTGATAGGATACTCTCTGCAGGCATCTTAGGTTTTGTTAGGTGAACCACTGTACAAAATAAAAACCTGGGATTGTTTTGGTTTCTTGCTATCAGTTGGCTCAGATGCTCGGTCCTAGCAGTTTTTAGAGCCTGTCTATAGCTGCACATACTGTTTTTATACACAATTCGAAAAACTTCTAATTTTGTTTTTCTCCATATTTAATTATGATGATCATAACAGCCTACTGCATTTCATTCTTATAATAACGCAAAAACACAAGGGGCTGAATGACATTGACGACCTGACAATGTTTAAATGTTATGGTCATTTATTTCAGTTAATAAATCTACAGTATTACAAATTTAAAGAACACAATATATAAGATGACACAAAACCCTACACGTGTAGCTTTTCTAATTACACATGATACAATCTAAAGGCTCACTGTGTTAACATTTATTTCGCTTATATTCAACCCTAAAAATATTTAATTTAATTTGAATTCTACATTTGTACTGTAATTTTAGCAGTTGATATACCAGATAAGACTATTCTGTTTTTTTTTTTTTGTGTGTGTGTGTGTGCTAAACTAAACTTCAGGATCAAGTAATAGCGATTTTATTTGAAATGTATATATATATATATATATATATATATATATATATATACATATAATTAATTTCAGCGGAAACTCATGATCAATGGTGTTAGGGTACTTAGTGATAATTAGTTTCAGCCAAATCATTAAAACTAACAATGGACTGTGGCACTCTCTTGAAAGGGGGTTGGAAGGTGTTATTTATTTATTCTCTACAAGGGCACTAACTGCACAGACCAAACTGTTACCAAATCGTTCCCGCCAATTAGGCGCGTGGTCCGTTGCCTAGCAGCACTGAACGAAACGAGGCATAATCGTGGTGTTTGCTTCGGTTATGACATAGCATAGTTTATTATCTGCTGTGGTACAAATGTGTCCATTAAGACTGCGTGTGTTTTTTTTACCGCCAGATGCTGGAATTTAGCGCGCGACATGCCGCAACTTGCCTTAAGCAACATTCGGGAATTTAAATAAAGTGTGCTTCACTGAATACCTGCCAGATGGCGCATGAAATGACTTCATCTAAAAGCCGGACAAAGTACAACGAAGAATTGTGTATAATTAGCTACCCTAAAACAATATTGTTTACAATGCTGAAGCATACATTAATTTTATTTTGTTTTACAACAGATATTTCATGATGAATGTGTGTATATGTGCTTCATATTATTTTCATAATGATAAAATGAGATGCCCAAGTTAATGCTTTAAAATTCCTAATAAGTTTCTTATATAGTTTTTGTAATGTTTTAACAGGGACAAAACAGTGAAAGACATGGCAATGTCTCGGTTTACATGGTCTTGAAATTAATTTAATTTCCTGATAGTAGGCTATCTGATAGTGTTATCAGATAACTTAACGCATAACTATGCGAATGTCCTGATTCGTGAATATGCCAACATATCTTATTTAAAATGTAAAAATGTGTCGACATCATCAGAAGACATGAAGACATATATATATATATATTTTTTTTTTCATATTAAGTAAATATTATTTTATGAACACGAAGTTCTTAGGACTTTTTATAATAATCATCATATTTGCTGTTTGTGTCCAGCATTAAATAATTATTTTATCCATTATTTAACCACGGCTGGAAATAATAGCTGGAATGTGATGTGATTGTGAATTTATGACTGAAATAAAGCTGTTCGTCTTTTGTAAAGTACTTTCACTTTACAAAAGTCAGCGTTTTTATCAAAAGGTTGATAAACGTGTGTTGTACAGTATATACAACGCGACAGAATGCTCAGTTACTCACTTCTCACCTTTCATGTGGGTCTGCTCTGACTTATTAATTCGTTTTAAACCCCTCAAAAATGCGTGTGTATACAGCTCAAAACCTCCATCAGTTATTAAAGATAGCATCTATTTAGAAAAAATGCCCCAGCTATTTTGGAGCTTAATGAAATCTCCTGGCGCTCTGCGCATAAGACCGGGCCAACTCATGTCGAAAAGAATTTATAAATGGTTTCTAAACGTGGGCTATTGTTTTTTTACTTATAATATTTGTTAATTTAATTTAAATGAGGTTTGGGCTCATGACTTCGATTCGGCATCGTGATTCTCCTCTTTAATTTACTACATAGTTTTAATCAGAGCTCAGCCGCATGCATAAAGTTTTTCAGAGCGCACCGGCAGAAGTCGACTAATGATTATGAATGCATTGGGAAAACAGTAAGCAGACTGAATTTGACTATTTTTAAAAAAATGTTTGCGTTCATTTTCTAACGCGCTCAAGCTTACCAAAAACAATACAGAACAGCGCACCTTATTTGCTTTCAAACATTTACAAAATCACAACGTTTTTCCGTTATTGTGAGTGCGCTTAAATAAAAGTTGAGTCTTATAAAGGCTATGTAGTCTTATATAGTTTTATTATATAGTTTTTATGCACATTAATCTGAGTCCTCATCGGTTACAGTTTTAAGGACAATAGTTTTTTCAGCCTGTCACGGCATGCGCCCAAATCAATATCGCTTCTCGCTCACTAGTTAGGTGGCCTTCCCTTCAGATATGCGATGGAGCGGGGCCGCGGAATTAGGCACGGATGGTAATAGTTAAAATATTAACAAGGGGAATGTTTGATGTCATGTAGGCATAACAAGATTTGTACTGAAAACTTCTAACTAAAAAGTGGCAGCTGGCACGTCTAAAAATAGACGCAGGTTAATTTTTTATAGTCTAAATAAAAATCCTTCTCTTTAGTGCCTCCTATTCCTATTAATCCTAAATCGTTGGTCTTTTAGTGTCACTGTGCTTTACAATGCCAGACAACATTCAAATGCAAATTATTCACCCTCCCCATGAGGTGTTCAGCTGTTCTCACCTATACATTCAGAGGAACTGTAATGCACCTCTCCCCACTTTAAAAACCTCTTGAATCTGAGGCTCTTCTGAAGACTTTCAGTGATTAAGGCCTCTTTTTAAATTTGTGTAAATTTAATCCTCTGGATTCTAGATTCTAAAGTTGACATTGTTACCGTTTTTAATCCTTGGAATGGAAGACATTGAGATTTTCCTCATGATAGCATAAATTGCATTGTTTTTAACCACTCTATACACAAAAATATTCTTTGTTTTTTTTATTTTTAAAAACGGGTATAGGGCTATCTTGGTTTATTAATCCTTGTGCCTGGTTTAGGTTTAGTATTCAGTGCGCACCATACATCTGTTATTTTACAACTATATCATAACACTTCGAAAGACCTTTTATCTGGGGTTAAGTGACTGATGTGCCTAACATTTTCCTGTAAATTATATATTTTAGCAGTATTGTCTTGCATCTTTTAAAATAAATAAATTAAAAAATCACAATCACAATACTGCGAAAATGTCTCATTTAGCTGTCAAACTGTTTATAAGCCTCCTGGGTCTCTGTGAGACTGGAGCTACTGGACACTGAAAATATTGTCTTTATACGTAGATTTATATGTTGTTTGTCTTATTGTTCTTTCCTTTGATTTTTTGTTTTACAAATATGACCCAATATATGTTCAGTGATAATTTTTTTAACGTTTTTGTATTGTGTTATATTTTTTTTACTAGTAAGTAGTTTTAAAATGTAATCTCCACTTTAATAAGCCAGTGTATTATGAGGTGGGATGTGATGGGCTGCTGGATCCAGCCTTGCTGTCCCTGACCAGTTACAGTTATAGGCTGAATCTGTTCATTTGAAGCATTTCACAGCATTTACCTCTAAAGCTTTTTCTTATTTTCGCATAACTTTCAGCTCCACCTTTTCTTCTTCCTCTTTTTTATTCATGGAAATTATTAATTTGTTCATAGAAATTCGCTGTATCGAGAAAGGATCAATATCTCTTCCTCTGTAAATTAAAAGTGAAGGGGTCGGGGGGGGGCGATACATCCGCGGTAACATCAACACGCGCTCTTTGTCGGCGACGCACTTGCCCATCCATATGTGTAGAAAAAGAGATGCAATATTATGGAGAGTGGCATGTGAGTGGGACGATGTGACGCGCCCCAGGGACTTTAAACAAGAACACTGGAATTCCGCCCTTTGCGCGATGTGTATAAATCAATGTGTGTGTGTGTGTGTGTATAATATTAAATTTTATGTGATATAGGTATATATTAACTCATGCTAGGGTACTTTTACTATGCTAAATTTATGAATTACACTCAAAGTATCAAATCCAACTATGAAGTCTGATTTAATTGTTACCATTCAAAATTTTATATCTACTTATGTTTATTTTTCTATTTATGTTTATGTTTTGCTGGCGAAATACATTTTAGGCAGATATGTCTGCTCGGTCTTGTTAATTTGTTTAAAAACCCCCAATTCTGCAAATTTCCCCAGCAGCTAAACCGGTTTGATAACTTTACACCTATTGTGAGAAGAAGCTTTATAGAGCGCGCTGTCGCGTTGTATTCAGAGAATAGACTAAAACAAAATCATGTTTGCTTCAGTATTGGAAACAATATTGTATTAGGCTAACTTTATTAAAGATTCTACACTTGTATTCTTTGTAAAATTTGTCTTCTTGCAAACACACGCATGCATCTTTAAATTTAAACAGAAAATAATAGTAGACTGGTGGGTACGTTATTTTTCATATAACTTAAATGGCTGAATGAAGTTAAATATACATAATAAATTAATAATTGCGTTTGCTTTACATTTGAGCACTCATGTGTAAATAGCTTTTTCATTGCATATACCATTGTGTCTAATACTGTTTTATTCATATTTTACAACATTACATGCAGTGTGTAATTTACTTGCAATTGAAACTTGGAATTTCAAGATGGCGCGTGAGGTCGGCTGCCGTCACGACTGCTCTGACCACCTTTTCTTTGTTTTAGTTTTTTTAAGTTAGTTTTCAGTGTTTTAAAATCGGCAAAATTACCACCATGGAGTACATAAGGTATGATAGAGACACTCTTGTTTCTATTGGTGTACAATGTACTTACAATTCGACGTTTTTAACTCCGGATCCGAGCTGGCCGAGTGAGATCCTGAGGGACAACAAAGGATGCGATGCGAAGCAGCGGCCACAAGAGAAACGAGTCGGCGTCAGGAACAGGCTGAGAGCCCGTGCACACCGCACACCTCTGCCTAGCATCCAGCTCGCCAACGTCCAGTCACTGGAGAATAAGCTCGCTGCCTCAGGGACAGGATAAAGTTCCAGAGAGACATTCGGGACTGCAATCTCCTCTGCTTCACGAGACATGGCTGAACCCAGCGGTGCCGGACCATGCCATCCAGCCGGTCGAGTTCTTCTTGGTTCACCGCATGGACAGGACGTGGGACTCGGGGAAATCATGAGGGGGCGGCGTGTGTTTAATGGTGAACAGCAGCTGGTGCAACAGCGCGAGCGTTGTTCCTCTCACACGCTCCTGCACACCAAACCTGGAACTACTGTCCATCATGTGTCGTCCTTTTTATCTACCTCAGGAATTTACATCAGTCATAGCGCATGAGGCACTTATACAGCACCAAACGCAGCATCAAGACGCTGCGCTTATTGTGGTGGGGGACTTTAATAGTGCCAACCTCAAACATGCAGCGCCGAACTTTCATCAACATATCACTTGCCCCACCAGGGGTGAAAGGACACTGGACCACTGTTGCACGACAGTAAAAGATGGCTACAAGGCACGATCTCGTCCACCATTTGGTAAATCCGACAATGCCGCCATCTTCCTCATGCCAAAATACAAACAAAGGCTAAAACAGGAAGTTCTGGTTCAGAGGGAGGTCGCGCGCTGGACGGACCAATCGGTGGCCGCGTTACAGGACGCACTCGATGACGCAGACTGGGACATGTTCCGAAACAGCTCCGATGATGACGTCAGCGTGTTTACGGAAGCGGTTGTGGGATTCATCGGGAAACTAGCGGATGATACTGTGGAGAAAAAGACTATCAGAACGTTTCCCAACCAGAAGCCGTGGGTGGATAAAACCATCCGCGACGCTCTGAGATCTCGCACCGCTGCCTACAACACGGGACTCGCATCGGGGGACATGGAACCGTACAAGGCTGCGTCATATAACGTCCAGAAGGCGGTGAAAGAGGCGAAGCAGCGCTACGGGAGAAAACTAGAGTCCCAGCTTATCAGAGTGACTCTAGGAGCCTGTGGCAGGGACTAAGGACAATTACGGACTATAAAGCACCAACAACCGGTATGACCAACGCGGACGCGTCTCTGGCAGATGAGCTGAACACCTTCTATGCTCGCTTCGAGGCTGCAGCTAAAGACGCTAGCAATGCTAATGCTAGCGGCGCTAACGGCTACAGACAGGAAGACACTGCCAGCACCGGAAACGCGTTCATCATCACCGAGCATGACGTGAAGAAAGCCTTCAAGAGAGTGAACACCAGGAAAGCAGCAGGACCAGACGGCATCTCAGGTCATATCCTCAGAGCCTGCACAGACCAGCTAGCACCTGTGTTCACTGAGATATTCAACATCTCTTTATCTCAGTCGGTGATCCCCACATGCTTCAAAGAGTCCATCATTGTTCCTGTTCCGAAGAAACCTCATCCTGCTTCTCTCAATGACTATCGCCCTGTAGCCCTCACCTCAGTAGTGATTAAGTGCTTTGAACGCCTGGTCAGAGACTTCATCATTTCTTCACTACTGGACACACTCGACTAGAGATCGACCGATATGGGTTTTTTTATAACCGATGCCGATGCCGATGTTTAGAGGTCAGGGTCAGCCGATGGCCGATATGTGCTGCCGATTTTTTTGGCCGATTTTTAGGGCCGATATCTTGAAGTTTTCCCTTTCATTTGCATGCTAAAAGGTCACACTAATAACAACTGGATGCACAACATTTCTAAACTTAACATAATTTATTGAACACTGACTTCTAAATAAAACAGGTAATATAAAAAAAACTGTGAATCATTTACATAAATGTTTTAGAGCATTTATCTAGCAGAATTTTTCAAGTTTGTTGGAACAGGAATAAACTTAAATATACATTTAAATAAAATAAATACAACATAAATAAAATAAATAAAAATCAATTAAACTAAAAAATATAAAAATAAAAGTCCCTGAGTCTTCCTTACTCTACCCATCTTCACTGAAAGTTCTCAGTACTCCCAGTTTAAGAATGGCAGGTTGTAATGCAGGAAACACAACTGTTCTGCATGTACTCCTGTGAGGCGGCTCCTCTTGTTGTCATAAATATTCCCAATCTCACTAAATACCCTCTCGCTGGGAACAGAGGAAGGGGGTGGACAGAGGAATTTCCTTGCCAGTGGTGCAAGAAGGTGTAGGCGGGATGTATTCTGTTTCCACCATTCCAGTGGTTGACCAGTCTTTCTGTCAATCAATGGCTCACAGAGATACTGATCCAGCTGCTCAGAGATCTGATGCTCATCGTCACTCTCCTCAGTAGGAGTTCCATGAAGCCCCAAGATGTTTGCATACATTTGTTTAAGAACACTGGAGGGACCAGGTAATTCTTCATCTTCCACTCTTCTCTGTTTCGGATTCGGATCTGATCCTTGGTCTTCAGTGGAGGCTGTTTTCAGTTGCTCGGACACAATGGCATACTCTTCTTTTATCCATTGCTTTGCCTTGGTCAGTGTGTCCACTGCAAAAAAGACATGACCCTTATAACGAGGGTCCAGCAGTGTCGCTAACACCAAATATTTTGTCTCCTCCATCCTTGCAAACCTTTTCTGCAAACTTTGCAGCATGGTGTCTCTCAGTGTTTTAATTCCCCTCGTGTTAGGACCCTCTGCCTGAAGCACCATCTTCAGCACAGCAATGTTTGGGATGACACTGGAGATGGAAGCCTCTGACCTGCTGATCTCGAGGGTGACCTCCTCAACAGGTTCCAACGTGTCAATCAAATTAGAAACTATGTCCCACTGATCTGCAGCTGGAGTCGCAATTTTTCCATATTCTCCAGCATAGATATTGAGTGCTCGTTTCTGCTCCAGCATCCTCTGCATCATGTGGAGCGTGGAGTTCCAGCGAGTGGGTTCAGACTGAATGAGACTGTGCTGGGGGAAGTTCTTTTTGAATTTTTTTCAGATTCTGCTTTGCGAGCACAGAGTGGTTGAAATGTTTAGCGATGTTCTTTAACTTGGCATTAATGTCCAGCACTGCTCGCTGACTGTTGATGCCATCGGTCACCACAAGCTTTATGGTGTGTGCGCTGCAGCTGAGATCAGGTATTTCTGCCAATCTGAGGCCTTTAACCATGTTAGCACCACTATCACGGAGCACAAGTACAACCCTGTCGTGGCTGATGTCCCAGTACTTTAGAAGGCTGATGAACAAGTTGCTGATGTACTCCCCAGTGTGGGAGCCAGACATGGCCTTGGCATTTAGGACGACTTGTTTCCTTTCCCAGTTGTCGTCAATGAAATGACATGTTAGACTCATCAGTGCTTCAGTGTCCCCAGACCAGCAGTCTGTTGTGAAAGACAAAAAAGGGCCAGCATCCTCTGCAATCAGTGCTTTTATTTTCTTCTCAACTTTTGCAACAATACCATCTAGGATGTCTGTGCGGTAGTGCTTCTCAGTTTTTAGGTTGTATCTGGGCTCCATTGCAGCCACCAGCCTCCGAAAACCAATACCTGAGACAAATGTAAATGGCTAATTGTCTGTGGCAATCATTTCCGTAACTAAAGTGTCAAGTTTTTTTGACCTAGGATCCGAATTCTGCCATTTACGTTGGGCATCAAACATTTCTGTTAGAGTTGGCTGAGATACATTGGCAGAAGAGGCAGAGGAAGCTGCTTTTTCTTTTTCTTTCTGTGCATCTTTGTAAGCCTGCAGATGGTGACACCTCAGGTGACTCCACAAATTAGAGGTGTTTTTCTTTCTACCTTTTTCAGCTCCCAAGCTCACCATTCCATTGCAGATATTGCACCTGGCTTTCCCTGAAGTTGGCTCTGTGAAATGCTGCCATACTGGATTAGATTTTTGTTCAGCCATCAGACAGCATTACTAAACAGAAGAAACATTCATGGTTAGCATTTTAGTAGTGCCTTCATCTTCAATTCAGTCTATAATTCCAATATTCAATTCACATTATAACAATTACACTCTAATTGAGGAAAAGTGTAAAAGAACCAAAACCATTCACTAATGTGTTGTTTGTGTTGTTAACAGATTGCTTACAAGTTACAAACCAAAGTACCATAAAGTAGTGATCACAAAAATGTTGCACAGCCATGTATGCAAGGACAGTGCTAAACCCTTAGTGATTTCTGAGATTTGACGGTTAACGTTAGACAGGTTTAATGAGGAAAATAATTTGTGACGTATATATAGTCATTGGTCAGAACATGTCAGTTTATCAGGCTGATGTCCATTTTATTTGCATTACCAGGGCTCTACGCTTACTTTTCTTGTTCTTTTTAATCAGATTTTTTGATTATTGTTTAGAATGTGCTCCTGAAATTTTGACTGTTTACCCTTCCCATTACGAGGTGATATTTGACTCCTTAAAGTGATTTACAGGGGAATTTTGTTTAAACCTTAAAATAGTTAAAATAGTTTTTTTTTTTCATTTGCTGCATGGTGAAAGAAAAAAAAAATAAAGCTATACATAAGTTATCTGTTTACACACATGCAGTGTGGCTGTACAGACATATTTCGCTGAGCAAACACCTACTTCACCTTCACTTAGTTAACTGATGTATTATATGCAACACAATGGCAAGTGGCAATATTGGGTTATCAGAGAGTAAATCCGTGAGTAAATGTATTCAAATCCTGAATGGATTATAGTCTAGAAAGTGCGCAATAGGCGCTCCCGTTACAATCACTGGAAAGCTGTCACTTATTTACTGTAGTTCAACGCAATCCCAAAAAGTTCATAAAAAGTAATAAAATAACCTTTACACTGCACAATTAATCTCTTATTTATATAATACCTACACTTTCTTTGTTTTAATGAGAGAGTTTGCGAATGTGTAGAAATCAGAAAAACTGAAACCGGCACTTTGAGTGGTGAGTGGATTGTAATTTAGCCGCCTCCGATTGGCCACAGCGATCATCAAATGTCTGTGATTGGCTATTGCTGAACGCTGTAAAAACACGCGTCTCCAGACCATATGACCAATGGATGAGAACTCCCGAACCGCAAATTGAAAGGATTTTTGTGTTGGTGTTTTTGTCGCGAATCTAACAGTTAACAGGCAGCGTTCCAGTCTATCTGTACAGCATGTGGACATGTTAAAAACTAGGTACACTAAGGTATAGGCTGGTCCGCTATATATGTTTGACTAAGGGACTTTGAAATATCAGAATTTAAGCCTTACCTTTATCTCTCAGGACTGTTGAATCTTTTCTTGAAGTTTTGGCTTGGGGTCCTTCACACGCGGCAGCAGCACATTCCACCGCATCGATAACATGGGACTGCCCGCAGATGTGCCTGACTTTAAATCGGCGCTACTAAACAAGGATATCGGCCGATGCCGATATATTAAAAAATGACAAATATCGGTGCGATATATCGGCCGACCGATCTATCGGTCGACCTCTACACTCGACCAACTACAGCTTGCATACCGCCAGAACCGTTCCACAGACGATGCAATCTCACATCTCCTCCATAAATCACTTACTCACCTGGACACTACAGTAGGAAAGGGAGTTATGTTAAAATGCTCTACATCGACTACAGCTCTGCATTCAATACCATAATTCCCTCTACGCTCACCACCAAGCTGGAGCACCTGGGACTCAGCTCATCAATGTGTCAGTGGATCTCCAATTTTCTAACTGGCAGACCACAGGCAGTAAGGATGGGCAGACATGTCTCAGCCTCACTCACTCTCAGCACTGGAGCCCCCCAGGGTTGTGTTCTGAGCCCCCTGCTGTACTCTTTGTACACTCACGACTGCGTGGCCACTACCAACTCCACCGCCATCATCAAGTTTGCTGACGACACTGTCATGGTGGGCCTGATCACCAACAATGATGAGTCAGCCTACCTAGAGGAGATTGTAAATCTGGAGAACTGGTGCCAGAGGAACAATCTCCTCCTGAACGTCAGCAAGACAAAGGAGCTGATAGTGGACTTTAGTACAAAGCAGGAGAGGAACTACAAGACCCCCATCATCAACAGGAGCCCAGTGGAGAGAGTGGACAGCTTCCGATACCTCGGTGTTCACATCACGCAGGACCTGTCATCAACACCGTTGTGAAAAAGGCCCGGCAGCGTCTCTACCACCTCAGACACTTGAGAGACTTTAGACTGCCCTCCAAGGTGCTCAGGAATTTCTACTCCTGTACCCTATAGAGCTGTAGCGAATAACAGGGCTCCCATAGAGAGAACAGTCAATGGATCACATTCCTGAACACCCTCTTCCAGCATGCATGGCACCATCCTGATAACCTTATCTGGTTTGCTATCTTAACCCTCTGAGGTCCGGGGTGATTTTGGGGTCCTTGAGATGTTTGGACATGCTCTGATATTTGTGCTTTTTTCAGCTACTTATAATATATTATTGACCAACCTGTATTTTTCTTGTAATCAGCACAAACTGGTCTACAATAATACGTGACCAAAATAAATGTATGTGTTTGTATTTTTTAGGAAAAAAATATTATGCATGGTTAGTAAGTTTTGTGAAAATAAAAGTAGCTTAAATAAGGCCATGAAACTCATACAGAACATTTGTTCACAAGACTTTTTGAGAACTGGGCTGGTGGACTAGTGTTTTTGCTTCAAAATGATGTGAAAATGATATTTTTTACTTGCTCACAGAAAACAATATAGTGATTAACATTTTTTAAGTCACTTTTTGAGTGTAAAGGCTCTATGCGAGAAGGCGTGAACTAGCATTACTAATGCAGTGATTCACACCTGAGAACAAAAAGACCTGCATACTGATCTGCATAATGAGCCATCAGACAGGTATGTGACTGAGAGAGCAGAGTTACAAGAAAAGAATCTGAGGACAAAATAAGGTATATATATTCAGTGTTTAGGTTATTTGAGAATGTATTTGACACAAAAAACTTAAGATTTACTTGTGAGTTCAGTTAAACAGTCGATTAGGCCTAAACAATTAAAGTTGACTTTTTAGCTGCATTACTACAGTCACTATAACAGAAAATATAGCTGTTATAACTAATTACACCTAAATTAGATGTTAAAATATAAAAGTGTAAGAACAGTGCCAAAAAAAAACACCAATAAGAACTTAAATTACACCTTCAGTTTTAATCGTACAGACAAGATCTATATATTAATCGAATCTGTAAAGTGTCTACTTTTATTTGTATGCACACATGTTAAAAATAAAACTTTGTGCATTAATAAAATAAAGAAAACAAACCGGGTGCGCTGTCTGTCGCTTTGGTCTGTGTGAACTGCAGGGAGAAACACGTCATTAAAATGAACTGAAACTCAACAAATACTCCACAGAGAGACACAAAATACATATCTATAGAAAGATTGAACTGTCTACTTTTACATTTACCAATTCAACTCGAACATAATTAATCTGTTTTTATGCTTTTTTTTGTTTAATTACAGCTGATGTGATCCAGCCTCCCTGTGCGCGCGCTGTTGATGAAAGGTTCATTTCCATATGAACAGCGCGCGCACGGGGAGGCGGGATCACATCAGCTGTAATGAGCCGATACAGGAGAATCTGTACCACTTCTTACTTTCATACGGATTACATAAAAACAAATTTGTTTTTGAGTTGAATTGGTAAATGTAAAAGTAGACAATTCAAGCTTTCTATAGATATGTATCTTGTGTCTCTCTGTGGAGTATTCGCTGAGTTTCAGTTCATTTTAATGACGTGTTTCTCCCTGCAGTTCACACAGACCAAAGAGACAGACAGCGCACCCTGTTTGTTTTCTTTATTTTATTAATGCTCAAAGTTTTATTTTAAACATGTGTGCATACAAAAAAAAAGTAGACACTTTAAAGATTTTATTAATATATAGATCTTGTCTGTATGATCAAAACTGAAAGTGTAATTTAAGTTCTTATTGGCGTCATCAGGGGAAAACGCCTCAAAACGCATATATGCGTGCGTATATAACCCTCAGAGGGTTAAGGGGGACGTCTGTAAAACTAAGAAACTCCACAAGGCCAGATGCTTTGAAGTAGACCCCGAAACCGAGGGTGTAAATCGGCGATCCGGTAAACAAAGAAGACTGTTTTACAGCTCCACCCCGAGCTGGGGAGTAAGAGGCCTCATCACACCTGGACACTCTCTTGACCTCCGGAAGACATGCCTTTCCATGAACAAAGGCATACGGCATGGACACTATTTTAAACATCTTTAAAGTGTGCCAGTAGGGCAAAACGTATTCACATATATTTACTCAGTTCCTTTTATTCCTGTGTATATGTTTGATTAATCTGCATAACGTTAAAGGTGTAATCAGCATTTATAAACCTTTTTATTAGATAAAGGAAGGAATGAGTGGGTAAGATATGTAATGTTTGGTGTCAATCTCAAGCTGGCTTTATTTCAAGAATGTTGGTGAACATGGGTAATTGGTAGCATGAACAGAGCTCATGCAAAATTACTTTTTTTAAAGTATTAAAAACTCCAACTGGATGGGTCACACGTGACAGCCGAAACACCTGGCTAATTTATGCACGAAAGGAGGAACCACGTGAGGTGTGGCTAAGCCCTGCAATCACATCCAATTGGATGAATCCCCTGTGGGACGGACTGACCCCCAAGGGACAAAAACCCTCAGGAAGTCCATGTAGAGAAGAAGAGAAGATATCATCACAACTGCAACCTACAACATCTTCCAAGCAGCTCGGGCTCCCGCCCTTGTGGGCGCTGCGCCGCCGCTGCTGGCGTCATCTGCTCTTCAAGAACTCTCAACGAGACTTCGTGCCAGAACTCCAAAGTCCCCCAACGAAGAAAACCTCAGGAGAAGTTCCAGAGCGCAGCCATCGGTAACCAGGCAACCAACGCTTCACCGAAGGGCTTTCCTGACTGACGTCATCCCTACAACAGCGCACCAACCAATCAGCAACGCTGTGATTCCCTTCGCTGGAGGCGAACCAAAGGATGAGAACGAAACATAACGCAAGTAAACAAACAATGCTGCATACCTTGCTGAAGTTGGTGCTCGTTTTATAACTAAACCGTAAGATTAAACCCAAGACTCTGCTCTTGTGACTTTCGTTGCTCTAGTAACCAGTACTAGAATAACTTCATCCAATTTCACTTGCCAAACTGTTTGTGTATGTGTGTGTGTGTGCGTGCGTGCGTTCAAGTAGTGTAGTTTCATGTATCGTAGATTAGTCAAATAAATTTTCGTTTCTTTAGACGAGCTCTACAGAGGGTGGTGCGATCAGCTGAGCACATCATTCGCACCGAGCTCCCTGACCTGCACTTGATCTACAGCAAGCGGTGCTGGACCAAGGCCAGGAAGATCGTGAAGGACCTCAGCCATCCCAACAATGGACTGTTCTCTCTTGCGGTCTGGGAAGCGATTCCGCTCCCTGAAGGCCAACACAGAGAGACTGAGGAGGAGCTTCTTTCATCAGGCGATAAGGTCTCTTAATCACACCACCACACAGGAGTAATATCTTTTAAACATTGACATTGACTGGACAATCATGGACACATTCATGCAATACATATTACATATCTGAAAAAAAAATCCATTGCACATGTCACTTTCATAAGTCACTTTATACAATACATGTTTATATATCTGCCATTGCACATGAAACTTTGCCACTTTAAAACATTTTAATGCCACTTTAAAACATTTTAAAATGTATATATATTCCCCCCTCTATATTCCTATATTATGTAATATTTATATTATGCCCTTATTTGTACAGTTTGTTTATTTTACTAGTTACTTTTATTTTTTTTTTGTATTTTATTTCTTTTTATTAATATTTATATTTATTCCTTATATATAGTTTTTATTTCCTTTTTAAGGTCACCGGCGGTCGTACAAGCATTTCACTGCATATCGTACTGTGTATGACTGTGTATGTGACAAATAAAATTTGAATTTGAATTTTTGTACTTTTAAAATGTAACCTACAAAACGCTGCCTTTTGTTAAGGCTGTGGGTTTATACACGCCGATGAATGAATTTTAGATAAATTTTAAAGCATCTTTTAGGCCTAACTATTCATTTGTATTTATGGCCAGGTGTAATACAAAGTGAAGACTTCGTAATACTCTTGTTCAGTTATTCCCTGCACGGTGTATCTGCATGGAGAGATTGTGTGTGTGTGCACGTAGAGTTTGTGTGTGTGTTTGTGACGTTATCCTCTCCTTCAAACATGCTTTCAACCAACTAACTCTGGCCTCCAAACTCAGAAGGCTACGTGTCATAGCCGATAACTGCTCCTTTGATCTGCTGGTTACAGCGGGGCGCCGACTGCTGATCAGCGTATAGTAGCCTGTACAAGCTCTTCCCCCCAAAATAATGTAAATGTCTGCAACAATCACTAACCATTAAAGTGAATTTTTTTGTAATTAAACACGAATATATAAATTATATTTTCTTTATACATAATATTTTTATTTTATATATATATATATATATATATATATATATATATATATATATATATAAAATCAGCTATTTATTAATTTATTTTTTATTTGCTTACTTACTTACTAACTAGCGAATGCTTTAGTAAAGGGCTCTTGACAATGAAATATCACAGACATGTTAGTTGACGCTCATGCACTGATCACCATTAACCATTAAAATGTTGGATTTGAATTAAAATGCCACTTTCCGTGTTTAATTAAATTCTTAAATCATCGTGTTCACCCATGGGTTTACTGCATAAACACCGGAACAAAAGGTCTAGGGACAAAATGAAGAAGTTTGTTTTTTCGTTTTTTGCATTGAGTTTAATCATGCAGCACATTTAGTATTCATAGCAAAAGCAACCCAACGTTTGTAATTAAAGTACCCGAAATAACACATATTTTTGACCCAGCATAAACAACCCAACAATGTGTTTACAGAAACCCAGCATTTTTTTTGTGTACTACTACAGTACTAACGAATGGAGAAAGCACAGTCAAAGCCTGGGGATTCTGCATGCTGTCACGTTGTATTCAGCAAGTAGCATATATTTTTGTGTGTTTTTTTTTTCATTTTATGTCTGTAGTTTTATCGATAAATCTGCTTATATTCGCGCACGCGTTTATCAGCCTTTTGATCAAAAAGCCGCACGCACAACTCACTTTCACTTTGCACAAGGCAGTGTTTATGGTTTAGTGTATATTTAAAGCGCATAAACACAATAAAACAATAATGTTTCAGGCTAACATATCATACATCATTGTAGTCTTTTTGCACACACGCGTGGGTGCGTTACAATAATAAAAATGATAATAATAAATTCGGAGCACTACTACTACTACTAATAATAATTATACTAAATGGAGAAAGCGCAGTCATAGAAGTATCATCACTGAAGGAGAGAAGAAAATGAAGAATAAATACATATCAGTTTGAGCTTGACACGTTCATGAGCTCTGTCCCTTGCTGTCAATGGGCGCCTAAGAGACACAACACATTTTCGGCTTCAGTAGACACACAATACTTTAGACTGAAACACGACTGCCCCCTACAGGTAATGAAGGGCATTTTCACAGCTTGCCACGCGATCCCTTTTCTGAAAACGTGCGTTTTTAAAGGCCAGATCTGTACTCATTTACAAGACAAAAGACGGTCAGAGGTGTGAATGCGCATCTCCGCTTTGCGCATTCACACCTTGATAATTCATAAACACTTGATAATTTGCGTCTGTGCTATTTTGTGCTTAAATGACCCAAAATATTTTTTTCTTAGTTTTCTTCATTAAAAGACAAACTTAGCAGGAGTGGAATGTGAGAAATCTTAATTCAATTCAATTTTATTTGTATAGCGCTTTTAACGATTTACATCATCACAAAGCAGCTTTACACAATCAAAAGAATTAAGTTTGTATGAAATGTGAATGTGTATGAATCAAAATTATATGATTGTCCCTGATGAGCAAGCCTAGGACGACGGCGACAGTGGCAAGGAAAAACTCCCTGAGATGGTAATAGGAAGAAACCTTGAGAGGAACCAGACTCAACAGGGAACCCATCCTCATCAGGGTGAAACAGATAGCAGGGATTGATGTGCATAATAATATGCGAGACTGAAAGTTCAGTATAAGAGGAGATGTGTAAGATTAAAGTCCAGTTTGTTCCTGGAGGCTCAGGTAGACTGTGAAAAATTCCAGTCCTGAATTACTGAGCGACTAAAGTCACAGGTCCTCAGAGAACAGCTGTTTGCATCAGTCGAGGACAGGACCACCTTCATGGAAAAGTGGAACCAACCCCAGTCACCACACGCATTCCAGGCAGACCACACGGGGGCATCCATGTGATGAGATCTCCAACCAGAAGCAGGACTTGTTAGAGAGGTCCAGCGGGCAGAGGGGGTCTGGATCACTGGCAGCTCAGGAGCGACATGTATAGCTCGACAGAGAGATATGTAGAGGAAAAAGGAGAGAGAGAGAGAGAGAGAGAGGGAGGAGAGAGCAGAAAAGGAGAGAGCAAAGAGATGGAAAAATAACAGTTAGGTATGGTCACAGTCGAACAATGTAAAAAGTGAATGTATATTTAGTGCAGAGTGCAAGCAGAGACTCCGGCAGGACTAACTATGACAGCATAACTAAAAAGGGAGAGCCAGAAGGAAACACAAACATGAGGGCTTCCAGAGATGTAAGGCAACCAATCACCTCACCGTCAACAAACCTGAGTGATCAATGAGAGTGGGGAAGACAGCATCCAAACATACCAGTTCACCTAATACTCTACGTCCATGAGTCCCCCAGATCTGCTCCTTTACCTAAGGCTAATCTATTTATAAAAATGCTTGGCTAAATAAATAGGTTTTTAGCCTGGACTTAAACACTGAGACTGTGTCTGAGTCCCGAACACTATTTGGAAGACTATTCCATAACTTTGGGGCTTTGTAAGAAAAAGCTCTGCCCCCAGCTGTAGTTTTAATAATATGCGGTACTGACAAGCAGCCTGCATCCTTTGATCGAAGTAGGCGTGGCGGATTGTAAGACACTAGCAGTTCACTCAGATACTGCGGCGCGAGACCATTTAATGTAAAAAGTAGTATTTTAAAATCGATGCGAAATTTCACAGGAATTTTTCAAATGAAAGGCTTGAATCTATAATCACACCAAGGTCTTTTACTGTTGCACTTGATGGAACAGAAAGGCCATTTAAAATCACAGTGTGATCAGAAAGCTTACTTCTAGCTGCTTGTGGTTCTATGACTAGAACTTCTGTCTTATTAGGATTAAGCAGAAGAAAATTAATTAACATCCAATCTCTTATGTCCTGCACACATTGCTCAACTTTAGTAAGCTGGTTTTTCTCATCTGGTTTTGCTGAAACGTATACTTGTGTGTCATCAGCATAACAATGAAAACTAATACCATGTTTACGAATTATGTTACCTAGCGGAAGCATGTAAAGGGAAAAATGCAGTGGGCCTAAAACAGAACCCTGTGGAACACCAAACTCAACTTGAGAACATGAGGAATGGTCACCATCTAAATCTACAAACTGATAACGATCAGTCAAATAGGATCTGAGTCATAAGAGGGCCGTTCCCTTAATTCCTACTACATTTTCTAATCTGTGAAGGAGAATACCATGATCAATAGTGTCAAAAGCTGCACTGAGGTCGAGTAACACAAGTATAGTGACACAACCCTGATCAGAGGCCACTAGGAGGTCATTTACTACTTTAATGAGTGCTGTCTCTGTGCTGTGATGAGGCCTAAATCCTGACTGATACAGTTCATGTATGCTATTCCTATGTAGATATGAACATAGCTGTTGTGATACTACCTTTTCCAGAATTTTAGAGATAAACGGGAGGTTTGATATTGGCCTGTAATTGGAAAGCTGACAGGGGTCAAGGTCAGGTTTTTTGATTAGTGGTTTAATAACTGCTAATTTAAGGGATTTAGGAACATACCCACTGCTGAGTGAACAGTTAATTACTTTTAACAGGGGTTCTGTTATTGCTGGAACTATCTGCTTGAGAAAATGTGTCGGTATAGGATCTAATTCACAGGTTGACGATTTTGAAGAGGAGATGAGTGAAATTTGTTCACTCGCTTCAAGGGGAGTAAAGTATTCTAGGTTCTGATGTGATGTGATTAATTAATCATCTGTATCACTTAAATTGTCTGGTTTTAAAGCCTGAATTTTTTGCCTAATATTTATGATTTTGTTATTGAAAAAGTTCATGAAATCCTCACTACTGTATGTTGTTGTTGTGGAGATTTCTGCAGTGGTCTTGTTTTTAGTTAATTTAGCCATGGTATAAAAATCTAGGATTATTTTTGTTATTTTCTATAAGAGTGGAGAGATACATTGACCTAGCAGCACTGAATCTTAGTGAAGAAATGTACTGACTCCCCCCAATACAAACTGTTAGATGGTGCTAACATGGGTTCTTTTGTCCTGTCGGCGTGCAAATGTGTTTGTGTTAAAGCCGGCTCAGACAAACCTGACGAATGCAGAAGCACGAACACACACACACACACACACACCGGTGGCACTTTAGCCGTTAGTGCATCAGCGTTGTCCTGTAAATAGCTGATTAGACCTATGAACACAGCTAGTATTTTTAAAAGAAATACTAAACAGACACATGGTCTATTTTGTCCTCAAGTGAAATACATCAATACGTTACTAATTTACACCACGATAACATTAGTGCAGAAGGATCTGAAGAGACTTGTCTCTATTACATCATTACTTTGAGACATTCACAGTATATTCGAACCGTAGACAGTGTTTATTTTGCTGAACATTACAAAACAGCCTTGTCCAATAAAACAGTGCATCTTTAAAAAGCCATATTGGTTTCGAGTCAGAAGTAAAATTAACGAAAGACAGAGAAGCCCCGTAAACTTGATCCTAAACTTAGTTAATTGTTTTTATATTATGTATTTATTTATGTAATTTAACATATTTTTAAATGTTCAAATGAACGTTTCAGAGTATATAATTTGTTGTGTCATCTGTTTACAGCATTGGCTGATTTTGTGATTAAGCCTATGGGTTATATTGAATATAGCAGCCAGAAACTCCTGAACACTCAGATGTATAAAGCTGAACACCTTCCCCAGGCGTAGCCCAAACTCCTCTCTGAAGATTTGGGTACAAACTCCTGAGTACACTGACACTTCACTGACATCAATGCCACACTCTCTCAGGTCTTCCTCATAGAAGATCAGGTTTCCTTTCTCCAGCTGTTGGAAAGCCAGTTTTCCCAGTGCCAGGATACTCTCTCTGGTCTGCTGTGGATTAGGGTCACATTTATGATGGTTCTTGTATCTGATTTGAAAAAACAGAAAGTGTGTGAACATTTGAGTTAGAGTCTTGGGCATCTCTCCACTCTCTGCTTAACACAACATTCTCTCTAGAACAGTGGCTGAGATCTAGCAGAAGACTGGGATGTGGCACATGATGTAGAGGCTCCTTTAAGACTTCTTTTGTGAGATGATTTTATTGGCCAAGCTCTGATCGCTGATCCTCTTCCTAAAATACTCCTCTTTTTGAGGATCACTGAACCCTTGTACCTCTGTTACCTGGTCTACACACTCAGGGGGGAACTGATTGGCTGCTCCTGGTCGAGAGGTGATCCAGAGGAGAGCAGAGGGAAGCAGGTTCCCTTTGATGAGGTTGTGAGCAGCACATCCACTGAGGCTGACTCCGTCACATCACACATCATCTTATTGTTCTGGAAATTTAGTGGAAGTCGACACTCAACCAGACCAGCAAAGATGTACAAAACTTTGTGAAATTTATTAAATGTATTAAGTGTTATTCTTTTATTTCTGGGAAAATATGATGAAGATTCATCAGACTGAGATTTTCCTCCTTTGTCAGATTCAGCTCTCTAAAGGGAAGTGGAAACATAAAGGTGATGTCCTGATTTGCTTTTCCTGCGCCCCAGTCCAGAATAAACTTTTGCACAGAGATTGTTTTTCCAATTCCAGCAACTCCTTTAGTCAGCACACTTCCGATAGACTTGTCTTTAAAGAGCTCATTACATTTCATGGATTTCTCCTGTGTCGCTGGTCTCCTGGTCTCAATCTGTCTCACCTCATGTTCATTTTTGACATCTCCACTCAAACCCTTTGTGATGTAGAGTTCAGTGTAGATCTCATTTAGAAGTTCTGAGCTTCCATGCAGCGAGATTCCTTCATTAATTCTTTTACATTTCTCACTCAGTTTGAATTTGAGTTTTTGCTGGTATTCAGAGATGAGTTCTGATAAAAAAAGAGAAGAATTAAATGTAAACTCTACAATCATCTTTGCTGACTATTGATATTTTTATAATATAAACACACACACATACCCCTAATACTTTCCCACACACCTGTTTCTCATTCATTTATTTCAGCCAAAGGTTAAAGGCATGCCTGATTTTTCACTCTTTAGTGGAGTATTTTCCTGCCTCAACTGGAATATCACTGTGATTATTTGAGCCTAAATGGTAAATTGTCAGACCTGTCTTTGCTAGTGGATTCCTGGAATTTTCCAAAATGATTATGGATTATCTTGTTGGATTTACTGGTCTATGAAGAATGAATGGGGCCATGTATCGTGAGATTTTGAGTAAAAACCTCCTTTCAGCAAGGGCATTGAAGATGAAACGTAGCTGGGTCTTTCAGCATGACAATGATCCCAAACACACAGTTCATGCAATAAAGGAGTTGCTTGTAATAAGCATTTCAAGGTCCTGGAGTGGCCTAGCCAATCTTCAGATCTCAACCCCATGGAAAATCTTCGAAGGGAGTTGAAAGTCCGTGTTGCCTAGCGACAGCCCCAAAACATTAACAGGAATGGGCCAAAATACCAGCAACAGTGTGTGAAAACCTTTTGAAAACATTTGACCTCTGTTATTGCCAACAAAGGGTTTTCTTATTTATAAATATTTTCTTATTGATAAAATACTTGTTTTCCACCATACCATACAATTCTACAATGTGATTTTCCTGATTTTCTTTCTTATTTTGTCTCTCATTGTTGAGGTATACCTACGATGAAAATTACAGGCCTCCCTCATCTTTTTAAGTGGGAGAACTTGCACAATTGGTGGCTGACTAAATACTTTTTTGCCCCACTGTATGTCTATCAGCCTTTGTCCTCCCTCTTCTTTAGGGAGAAAAAGTATGCTTTGTGGTACCCAGTGTAATTTATCCCACACCAAATTGAATAACAATGTCTGTATTTTTTTCAACAAGGCCAGAGGGTGGTTCTAAACAGCCCAAGCGATGCCATAGCAGTGGTGCTACTAAATTATTAGCTACAAGAATTCTTCCCCTGAAACATATTTGGTTTGTGCCATTCCCATTTTTTTATTTGTCTTGTATTTTTCTAATATCCCTTTCCAATTTTTCTTTTCATTGTTTAGGTGTATTTCTAAATATTTTTAATTTTCCTATTTTCCATTTTAAGCAACCTGTTAGCTTTGGTAAACTTTCATTTCAATTTCCGATTGCAATGGCTTAGCTTTTTCCAGATTATTCTGGAAGAGGACATTAAACTAAAATAGTGACTAGTTTTTCTTAAAAACTGAATGTCATTTTAATTTGGTATTAATTCCATGATATCATTAGCATAAGCAGATAAAACATGTTATCAGGTTAAGTCAAACCATTTAGGAAGTTTGTACTCTGTGCAAAAGTGGTTCAATTGATAAGGAATATAACATACCTCATAAAGAGCAGCCTTGTCTAATTCTGTGTTTTACTTTAAAAGGGGCGCTTAACTCTCAATTTGTTTTAAGTACCTAGGGTTACTAGGTTACTAAGTACCATCAGTCAAACACTGATGGTTTAACAGCCAATGAGTTAGAGATGTCCAAAATATCTCAAATCAATGAAACTTTATCAATGTTAGATCGACTGGACACACAGTAAGTTTGGTTTCCTTAAATTATCAAGTCCAAAACTTCTCTAAGCCGATTTGCTAGGGCTTTTGTCATGATTTTATAATCTGTTCAGAGAAGTAAAACAAGACGGCAATTAAAATTTTTTTTGTAAGTCTACTTTTTTTGGAAAACGTGTAATTACTGCTCTCTAACTGCTCAGTGGTAAAGACCTCCCCATCTCCTAGTTCCTGCCAGAAGAACCTGTAGAACTTTGCTTGCAGACCATCTATTCCAGTGCTTTTTCTCCCTCTGTTGACTTGAGAGCAGCCAGTAGCCCTTCCAGAACAAGCAGTCCTTCAAATGCAGGATTGTCCTCGGGAGAGACTCATTATATTTGTATTTGCATTTGTATAGTTCTGCATAGAAGTTGGTTGCATACCATCTGATTTCATTATTATCCCTTCTGTGTTGCAATATGTACTTTAAGGGGCAATTTTAAGATTTGCAAAGGAGATTCTGCATTTCACTAAACAATGGTCAGAGAAGCTTTCTGGTGTTATTTTGCTGGCCTAAAAAATGGTAAAGTTATGATTGAAACAATAAAATCTATCTAGTCTATAGTAGCTGATAAAATGCAGTTATCTCTAAAGTGGACCCAGGTGTATTGTCTTTTAGAACCATGCTGTCTCCTCCACCAATTAGGCCTATATGGTAGAGTGGCCAGAGAGTCTTATCAGACCTGAGACAGAACAGTTTCAAACTTTTTCCACTTACGGATGATGGAGGCCACTGTGCTCATTGGGACTTTCAAAGCAGCAAAATTTTCTGTAACCTTTCCCAGATTTGTGCCTGGAGACAATCCTGTCTCTGAGGTCTACAGACAATTCCTTTGACTTCATGCTTGGTTTGTGCTCTGACATAACCTGTCAAGTGTGTGACCTTATATAGACAGGTGTGTTACCTATGTCCAATCAATTGAATTTACCACAGGTGGACTCCAATTAAACTGCAGAAACATCTCAAGGATGATCAGGGGAAACAGGATGATCAGAGGAAACAGGATGCGTCTGAGATCAATTTTGCAAATGCTGTACATGTGCTTTTTCAATTTTTTTTTTTTTTTAATAAATTCGCAAAAATTCCAAGTAAACTTTTTTCATGTTGTCATTATGGGGTGTTGTGTGTAGAATTCTGAGGGAAAAATTTATTTAATCCATTTTAGAATAAGGCTGTGACATAACAAAATATGGAAAAAGTGATGCGCTGGAAATACTTTCTGGATGCACTGTAGGTGTGTTCCAATCAGGCTGAAGTACCCTAAGAAGCGCACTGAACAGGGTGTTCAGGCATGAAGTGTGATTCCAAACCGCACAAAGTGAAAATGTTCAGTACAAATGGAACTGTGACCGTTGTAGGGAACGAGTGAACATCAGGTCTCTTCACCGGAAAAGGAAATAAAAGCATTCCCATAAGTCATTGCGTCTTGCTGGAGAGTGAAAAAATGGAGCTCTAAAAAGGATTTATATATTTTTTTTCATTATTATAGAGGACGACATCATATTAAAAAGGACACCAATTTAAATTTTTATTTAATCAGGAAATTTTTAGTGTTATATAGGCTAGAATTCTGTAAAAAAAATAAATCTCTGTACATATTTAATCAATTATTATTATTAATTAATAGGTTATTTGCAAGTTAAAAGTTTAAGTAGTGTTTTATAATGGTTTCAGTTTTTGTTTCAATGGATATTCAATATTTAATGTCCGTATAATTTCTACAGTAGCAGTGACAGATATCTGAGGTGTCTGTTACCATGGTAACGCACAGAGAAAGTGACGTCATCGCTGGTGACCTCGCAGGGTGTTCCGAATGGTGGAGTTTTGTCGAGGGAAGTGCTTTACCGACATTCACTTCAAACGTATGGCCACAATTCTGAACGTGTTTTTGAGAGCAGACAAAGCACTCTATGCGCGTGCAATGTCTCCACTGCGCACTCAACAGCTCGATTCTGCACATGCAGTTCCTCCCCTGCTCGCTCAATGTGCTCTCCGCGCACACGCGACTTCTCAATTCGGTGTGCGCTTGACTCTGTCTGCACGCGCGTGCAACGTTTATTTTCTGTGCGCGCTCGACTCTGCCTGTACGCTCGGTCAACATTGTCCAGCGTTACAAAACTGTCACAAAACCAGCCAATCACAGACTTCCACACACTACTTTTGATTGGCTGTTTCTCCTCCAATCAAGTGGCACTAATATCGACCGCGCGCACAGAATCGAAAAGTCGCGGGAGAACACATTGAGCGAGCAGGGAGGAACTGCACGCGCATAGAGTGCTTTGTCTGCTCTCAAAATATCAAACCACGCGATAACATCAACATCAACATAACACCATACAAACGGAGTACGGAGCACCCTGTGAAGTGCACTTCGGAATGGAACGCAGCCTGTTACTGGATGTCTGCCACAAGCCAGAGAGACGAAAATCCAACGTCCAACTTTACACCCACTTAACCGCGGTACTGAATCGGCTGCAGCCGGCAATATTCTAAACCCATGCCTGTGGGGTAAGTTAGTAAACGCCATGATGCCGTGCAGCGCAACTTACAGCGTTTTACACACACGAATCCAATGACAAAAAAAACGCACACAATTTAAATTAAACAACGAGGCTGAAGTTAGCTCCTTATTCGCCTCGTTACTAACAGGAGTGTTCATGTTGGTGAAAGCTGCGCAGTTTATCAATAAAACGTTATTTTGGTGGCTTAAACCATTCTGGCCAGGCAAATATAAACTATACAATACACAGCAGGTACCCAACTATATAGTAAAAGTGAAGTTGTCCTGGCCCAGATTGATTTTACACTTTGAATATCAAATGGAAATATGTCAATATGGTGTGAATAAGAAGCTGTCATGATCTGGGTGTGGATTTAGAGGACGCAAACGTAGGAATGGTGAATATAGAGTTTCTTGTTTATTTTTTCAGACAGTCCTTTTTTTTTTCTTTTAACAAATCAAAAACACACACAAAATATAACTAAATTAGCCCAACGGGCTTCTTCCGAGCCTCCTCGGGCTGGGTCTGCAGGCGGATGAACGCTTATACACAGAAGATTAATTCCCAACAAAAGAGAGCCATACACAAGGGCTGACCAGCCCGCTGTCTGGCGTTTCGAACTTGAACTTGACGAAAAAGCGTGTCTGTCTATGACAGACCTTACCCCGAGCTTGCAGACTCTGACTCAGCCCTGAGGAGAAAACATGCAAAGGTGAAGGGTTAGTGGCGACAAACAAACATGACTATAACAGTGCACGGACGTGATTCTATGGGTTCGACTGGCTTAAGTAGAAACACAGGGGAGAGACACAGGTGAACATGATTAGTGATGGGGAGACATACCAACATAGACACACTAGGGGGAGACAAAGCTGCGTCTCAGTAGTCCGGAGACCCAGATCTTACTCCCCCGGACTGTGGAGATGCAGATGTGACAGAAGCCAGATTTCTTGATTTTATTTGATCATTTAATTTAATTTAATTAAATTTTACCTATAAAATTACTATAAGAAAGCAAAATAATTAAACACTGAAGTAGATTACTTGCAACTGAATTACTACTAAAATACAACCCCTGACAACAAATATGGAATTGCCACTCTTGTCGGATGTAAATTCAGTTAATTTACTTTAAAACAAAAAATCCAAAATCACCGATGTGACACAAAGCTATTTTACTTTGTTGGCCCTTCTCTGGTTTTATTGACAACATTCTTTTAAGACATAAGACATAAATGCAACCACGGGGGGGCGCAATCCAGTGTCTTCTTGTGCCAGTCCCAAGTCTGGATAAATGCAGAGGGTTGTGTCAGGAAGGGCATCCGACGTAAAACATTTGCCAAATCAATGATGCGAATCAAGAATATAATTCCCATACCGGATCGGTCGTGGCCCGGGTTAACAACGACCGTCACTGGTGCTGTTGACCTACAGGGTGCTGGTGGAAATTGGGCTCCTGTTGGTCGAAGAAGGAGAGGAGGAAGGCGTGTTCGTAAGCAGAGAGAGAAGAGGAAAGGCAAGAGTTTAGGAGTGATAGTAGGGACTTTGAATGTTGGGACCATGACAGGGAAGGGAAGAGAGTTAGTTGATATGATGCAGAGAAGAAAGATGGATATACTGTGTGTACAGGAGACCAGGTGGAAAGGTAGCAAGGCTAGAAGCTTAGGATCAGGGTTCAAATTGTTTTACCATGGTGTGGATAGGAAAAGAAATGGAGTAGGAGTTATCCTAAAAGAGGAGTTTGTAAGAAATGTTCTAGAGGTGAAGAGAGTATCAGATAGGGTGATGAGTCTGAAGCTGGAAATTGAAGGGATAATGTTCAATGTTGTTAGTGGTTATGCCCCACAGGTAGGATGTGAGTTAAAAGAGAAGGAGAAATTCTGGAGTGAGTTAGATGAAGTAATGCAGAGCATCCCCAAAGGTGAAAGAGTGGTGATTGGTGCAGACTTCAATGGACATGTTGGGGAAGGGAACAGAGGTGATGAAAATGTGATGGGCAGGTTTGGTCTTCAGGACAGGAATGTAGAAGGACAGATGGTGGTGGACTTTGCAAAGAGGATGGAAATGGCAGTGGTAAGTACTTTCTTCCAGAAAAGGCAGGAACATAGGGTGACATATAAGAGTGGAGGCAGAAGCACTCAGGTCGACTACATCTTGTGTCGACGTTGTAACCTGAAAGAGATCAGTGACTGCAAAGTTGGGTAGGGGAGAGTGTAGCCAGACAACACAGAATGGTCGTGTGTAAAATAACCCTGGTGGTGAGGAAGGTGAAGAGGACAAAGGCAGAGCAGAGGACAAAGTGGTGGAAGCTGAGAAAGGAAGAATGTTGTGAAGTCTTTAGGGAGGAGTTGAGACAGGCTATGGGTGGTCAGGAGGTGCTTTCAGTTGACTGGACAACTACAGTCAATGTGATCAGGGAGACAGGTAGGAGGGTACTTGGTGTATCATCAGGTAAGGGGAAAGTGGACAAGGAGACTTGGTGGTGGAATGAGGAAGTCCAGGAGTGTATACAGGGAAAGAGGCTAGCTAAGAAGAAGTGGGACACTGAGAGGACTGAAGAGAGTAGACAGGAGTACAGGGAGATGCAAAGTAAGGTGAAGGTAGAGGTGGCAAAGGCCAAACAAAGAGCATATGAGGACTTGTATGCTAGGTTAGACAGTAAGGAGGGAGAGGGGGATCTGTACAGGTTGGCAAGGCAGAGAGATAGAGATGGGAAGGATGTGCAGCAGGTTAGAGTGATTAAAGATAGAGATGGAAATGTACTGACAGATGCCAGGAGGGTGATGGGAAGATGGAAGGAGTATTTTAAGGAGTTGATTAATGAGGAAAACGAAAGAGAACAAAGAGTAGAAGAGGTGACTGTTGTGGAACAGGAAGTAGCAAATATTGGTAGAAGTGAGGTGAGAAGGGCGTTGAAGAGGATGAAGAGTGGAAAGGCTGTTGGTCCTGATGACATACCTGTGGAGGTATGGAAGTGCTTAGGAGAGGTGGCAGTAGAGTTTTTGACAAGTTTGTTTAACAAGATCTTGGAGAGTGAGAGGATTCCAGAGGAATGGAGGAGAAGTGTATTGGTGCCAATTTTTAAGAACAAGGGGAATGTGCAAAGCTGTGGCAATTATAGAGGTATAAAGCTAATGAGCCAGACAATGAAGCTGTGGGAAAGAGTAGTGGAAGGTTAAGGGCAGAGGTGAGCATTTGTGAGCAGCAATATGGTTTTATGCCTAGAAAGAGTACATCAGATGCAGTATTTGCTTTAAGGATGCTGGCGGAGAAGTACAGAGAAGGTAACAGGAAGTTGCATTGTGTCTTTTTAGATTTAGAGAAAGCGTATGACAGGGTGCCAAGAGAGGAGCTGTGGTATTGTATGAGGAAGTCTGGAGTGGCAGAGAAGTATGTTAGAGTGGTGCAGGACATGTATGAGAGCTGTAAGACAGTGGTAAGATGTGCTGTAGGTGTGACAGAAGAGTTTAAGGTGGAGGTGGGTCTGCATCAAGGATCGGCTCTAAGCCCCTTTTTGTTTGCTCTGGTGATGGACAGGATGACAGATGAGGTAAGACAGGAGTCCCCATGGACTATGATGTTTGCAGATGACATTGTGCTCTGTAGCGAGAGCAGGGAACAGGTGGAGGAAAATTTGGAGAGGTGGAGGTATGCTCTGAAAGCAGAGGAATGAAGGTTAGCCGCAGCAAGACGGAATACATGTGTGTAAATGAGAGGGACCCAGGAGGATCGGTGAGGCTACAGGGAGCAGAGGTAAAGAAGGTGCAGGATTTTAAGTACTTAGGGTCAACGGTCCAGAGCAACAGAGAGTGTGGAAAGGAGGTGAAGAGGCGGGTACAGGCAGGTTGGAATGGGTGGAGAAAAGTGTCAGGTGTGTTGTGCGATAAAAAAACATCAGCAAGAATGAAAGGAAAGGTGTTCAAGACAATGGTGAGACCAGCGATGCTCTATGGCTTAGAAACAGTGGCACTGAAGGAAAGACAGGAGGCAGAATTGGAAGTAGCAGAGATAAAGTTGTTGAGGTTCTCTTTAAGCATGACAAGAATGGATAGGATTAAAAATGAGTCCATCAGAGGGACAACCCACGTTAGATGTTTTGGAGATAAAGTCAGAGAGGCCAGATTGAGATGGTTTGGACATGTTCAGAGGAGAGATTGTGAATATATCGGTAGAAGGATGCTGAGGTTGGAACTGCCAGGCAGGAGGTCTAGAGGAAGACCAAAGAGGAGATTTATGGATGCAGTGAGAGAGGACATGAAGTTAGTTGGTGTGAGAGAAGAGGATGCAGAGGATAGGGTTAGATGGAGGCAGATGATTCGCTGTGGCGACCCCTGAAAGGGAACAGCCCAAAGACAAAGAAGAAGATTCTTTTAAGACATAGACCTTTTTTTTTTAATGAAAAACAATATTCTTCATCAATCAGGTTTTAACATTCTCACATTGCAGTTGACAGATCAGCTTTGCAGGATGAAGGCTTGTCATCGACCAATCACGTGATTAGTCATACATGTATCAAGTTAATTAAGCGCAGAGAGGGGCGGGGTTCTATTTTAAAAAAATATTTTTTTATATTTCTTATGTTATTTATGTTATTGAAAGACAAAGGCATGTTTCCACTTTTTGATGGCTCCTGCTGAATGCTGCCTGATGGTTCAGTATAAATAAAAGAGCTGTGTGTCCAACACCTCAGTGTACACGTGTGAATTTACAGTAGAGGTAATGACTGCCATCTGCCCCGCTCCTTTATCCATATCACCAACAACTGTGGAAATGTTTTCTTCGGGCAGTCATATTTATATGTTTCACTGATGTGGCACCAAACAAAAGTTCCAGTATCATCTTCTTGGCCAGTGCAGATTCAGGATTCATTACTGCAAACCTCATTCATCCAATTATCAACAGTCCATGTCTGCTTCTTTTAAATCCACTGTAACTTTGTTTTCTTCTGCTCACGTGTTAATGATGCTTTACGTTCGGCGTTTCTCTACGTCAATCCCATTTCCTTCAGCCGAATTCTTACAGTTTAGTCACAAACATTGACTCCTGTTTTTGCCCCTTTGTTTTTATTTATTTTGTAGGGCATTTTCTATTTTAATGGCATATTGCTTTAAGGTTTGTGTCCTGACGCTTTAACATCATCTTTGGTCTACCAGTATGTTAGCCTTTTACAACCTTGCCATTATGCTCCATATTTTACAGACAGCTGACTGGGAACAACCAACATCTTTTGCCACCCTTTTATCTTCTTTATAAGTTTTATAATCCTTTACATTGTTTCAACTGACATCTCCCTTTGTTGAGGCCATGTTTCCAGTCAATCAAACAGGTAAAACAGCAAGGTCTGCAAGCACTCTTTTAACTGCTGCCTAATTTGCAGAATTAGACTTGTGCTGTTGTTTGTTTAAGAATTTGTTAGGTTTTAATATGATGACGAAGTGCGTCCGGGCTAAGTTATAAGCTAAGAGAAGAAGAGTTTTAGCTTGTTGTGTCCGCCGCACCCTGATACACTTACCGGTCCGGGCCCGCTCGACGGGGAGAGACACACACACACACACACACACACACACACACAGGCATGATGTCTGAAGATCTCTGTTTATTCTCAGCAAAGAGAGCACATTTTTTGCTACGTCCCAAAAAAAAAAAAAAAAAAAAAGTCATTAACATGTCAGTCATAGAGGGACCCGGGGACAGACAGGTGAGAGGAGATACATTTACATTCTCCTGATTAAACAAAAGGGTTCTAGCAGACAAGAGCCATTTAGATGTATCCTCATCTGGATACAGGATATAAAAGGTGTTACCACAGAAGGCATGAGGAAGCACAGTGAGGGGTCTGATCTCAGAGCACAGGAATATTCTTATTAGATTATAATGTCTTAGAATATTATAAAACCTTACAGAATTGCAAATTACAAAGTGATTCCATAATTCTTTTCTCATTATTCTCAATGTAATAGATGCAGATGTTAATCTAGCCATGTCAGATCAGAACCTAGAATACTTTACTCCCCTTGAAGAGAATGAACTAATTTCACTCATCTCTTCTGCAAATTCATCAACCTGTATATGAGATCCTGTACCGACACATTTTCTTAAACAGATAGTACCAGCAATAACAGAACCCCCATTGAGAATAATTAATTCTTCACTTAGCATTGGATATGTTCCAAAATCTTTTAAATTAGCAGTTATTAAACCGATTATTAAGAAACCTGACCTCGACCCCTGTCAGCTGTCCAACTACAGGCCAATATCAAACCTCCCCTTTATCTCTAAGATTCTGGAAAAGATAGTAGCGGAGCAGCTATGCTCATATCTACATAGAAATGGCATACATGAACTGTATCAGTCAGGATTTAGGCCTCATCACAGCACAGAGACAGCACTCATTAAAGTAGTAAATGACATCCTATTGGCCTCTGATCAAGGTTGTGTAACCATGCTTGTATTACTCGACCTCAGTTCAGCTTTTGACACCATTGATCATAGTATTCTTCTTCACAGATTAGAAAATGTAGTAGGAATTAAGAGTACAGCCCTCTCCTGGCTCAGATCCTATTTGGATGATCGGTATCAGTATGTAGACTTAAAGGGGTCATACAGGACTACATGCACTTTTTTAAGCTGTTTGGACTGAACTGTGTGTTAGGAAAATGCGTACACAACCACTCTACGATGATAAAGAGCTGCCCAGTGGTTTTCTTTTCATTTATTACAATAACATCCCCCTTCTGAAATCAGGCCAATCACAAATGCCTGTCGATGTGACGCCACACCGACAGAGGACGCTCCTACACTAGTTGATTGACACTGGTGTTTTAGCAAAGACCCGCCCCGAGTGAGAAGAAGCTGTCGGCCATTGTTTTTCGCCGCTGGAGCAAAATGGCGCCTAAGCGAGTGTTGTGTACAGTTGTTGGGTGTAATAGCGAACACAGCAGTTGTCATTCACTACCTAGGGTTAGTGACCTAGGGTACCTACCTAGGGTTAGGTATCTGAGCCACTGAGGACGCAGTGGCTGAATTTAGTTTTTAAAGCTAACGTCCCCGCTGATTTACCTAAATGCGTTTATGTTTGCGATAATCATTTTTAACCAGACTGCTTTATAAACGCGGGTCAATATAAAGCAGGTTTTACTAGGAAGCTGCTCCTAAAAAATGGATCTGTACTAACGCTTCGTGTTCCTGCTTCATCTTCACCAGGCTCGGTAAGTGTGATTTATTTTACTATGACTCTTTGCAGATCGCCTTTTCTAATAATCACGATGAATGCGGAGTGTAAGTTAAGTGTAAGTTTTGACTCTCATAGAACATGGTTATGGCTTCTTCTCTATGTACATCTGTCTTTATATAATCCCTAATCGCCCGTTTATAATAAACAATGCATTAAGGTGATTGTCTAGTTGGAAAACTATATTATGCTTACCTTTGTTACGTTAGATGGTTTATAACGATGTCTGTCGAAGATTAAGAAGTCATGTAAACACATCAGTAAACTCTGATACACACCGTATCTCTCTCAGTAAGCTTCTCCGGTTTTTGTTGTTGTTGCTCGCGGCAACGCGCAACAGCCCGTTAATTCATGCCCATGCAGTGATGAGAAAGACAAATCGAGTCGATGCATGTCCATTCTTTTAATTTTTGCGTTGTCAGGCGATATTACAAACTTCCGCGTAGGTTCCGTACTTAAATCAAACCAAAAACGACTGAAGAAAACAGGCTCAGGCTCTATAATCCAGCGTTTTCCAGTTTGGACTGCATTACCCACAAAGCACTGCCTTGTGGGCAATGCTTTGTGGGTAATGCAGTCCAAAGCATTGCCCGCACTGGACTACACTTTCGTGGCTATACCCCACGTGTGTTGTGAAGACACGCCCCACAGAACTGGGGGGGGCGGGCTCAGCAGAGGTCATGAGCATTTAAATTAGCATGTACTGAAACAGGTTGCTGAGAACAGAGCTAGTTTTTACCAGGTAAAAGTAGTGTTTTTTTTACACAATAATTTAGAATTTTTAATTAACGTATAATACAAACTTTTCATTAGGACCCTAAAGATCATAGTAACATTCAATGAAAAATATGATGTGTAGGACCTTTAACTATAGTAAGCTGTTTTTTTTCATCTGTTTTTTCTGAGACGGTTAACTGTGTGTCATCAGCATAACAATGAAAACTAATACCATGCTTACGCTTATTATGTTGCCCAGAGGAAGCATGTAAAGAGAAAAAAGCAGTGGGCCTAAAACTGAACTCTGTGGAACCCCAAACTCCACTTGAGAACACTAAGTCACCATTTAAATCTACGAACTGATAATGATGTCAAATAGGATCTGACCCAGGAGAGGGCCATTCCCTTAATTAGAGACTCGATCAGAAGCTAATAGGTAATTTACTACTTTTTTCCCCCTTTTATTATTAGAATATGCAAGATGTACATAAATTGGGATCACCAACAGGGAGAACAAACTAATAAACAAATAAACAAACAAACAAAAAAGACAAAAACAAAACCAATACAGTTATAAATTGACTGCGTTTGTGAGTGCATGTATGCATATAAAGGTACCTCGGTGGACATGTCACAGTACATACATTGAAAAACAAGAGATTGAGAAAAAAAAAATATATATATATATATATATATATATATATATATACATATATGCAAACAAACATACATACTTGAACATGTATAAGTCAATATATGAAAACAAATAAACTAGATATAAATAAAACATAAATGTAAAGAAATCGGTCAGTGGTAAGGAGTTACTACTAATACTACTACTACAGCTACTACTTCAACAACCACAAGTACTACTACAATTTCTCCTACTACGATATCTGCTACTACTACTACATCAGCAACTTGATTAAATGGTATAAATACTTGATAGTAATAATAATAATAATAATAATAATATAATAAAATAACAGGTGAACAAATTAGAAGAGTAATAATATTAATAAAAGTATAAGTGATTGTAAGGGACTGCCCCTAGAGGGCACTGTGGTCGTTTTTGTTTCTGTTTGTAGTTTTGTTGGAAGACCCAGTTTCCCAGAAGGCACCTCGGTCAGGTGAGGAAGGAGCTCACCTGCGCCGAGGCAGCCAATTAGAGACTAGAGATTATAAAAAGCTGGTAGTTCTGGGAAACTGGGTCGAGCATTAACACTGTCTAGTGGGCATGTGTTTAGTTTAGTTTAGTTTAGTTTAAGAAGTATAGTGAGCTGGCTCTGAAGGCTTGTTTTTTGTATATCTTTAAGTTTACCTGTGTTTTTCTGAGTATTGTGGTATGTGATTATTGTTCTTTTGGTTCTAGTTACTCCTGTTTGTTTCTGCCTCGTGTCTCTAGTGTCCCTACCTAGTCTTTTGTGTCTTTTCCCCGTTCTTTAGTGTCTTTCCCTGTCTCTAATCAAAGCTCGGAACCTGGGTATGCGCTACGAGTGTGTGTATGTCGCTCATAGGAGCGTGCGGGTGAATGCCGCTCATAGGAGCGTGCGGGTGAATGCCGCTCGTAGGAGCGCGTGGGTGAGTGTGCCGCTCGTAGGAGTGTAACAGGGTTAATTCCATCTTAAAGAGATTTGGTAAGATGTGTAAAATATGTCTTAGAACCTTCGTCACAACACGAAGCGAATGTCATCTGTCTAACACAGAGCTATTGTATGTCTCCGGTATTAGAGCCTGTGTGTGTGTGTATGTCTCGGGTATTAGAGCCTGTGTGATAACACAGAGCTAGAGTATGTATATCAGAGCGCCTGTGTTACAACACTAAGCTTGGGTTAATGGGGAAGGGTTTCCAAAGCCTGTGTGTGTTCCGTTTCCCGAATCCCTGATTGTGTTTTGTGTCCTGAATTCCTGAGTGTGTTTTGTTTCCAGAGCCAGTGTTTTGTTTGTTTAAGTTTCAGTGTGTTTAGTTTTGTTTGAATAAAAGACTCTTTATTTTGAAGACTTCCCTCTGCATTTATGCCTGCTCTATCCGCCCATGACGATTAACATCCATCATTACACCCCGATCGTGACGGTGATAATATTAATGATAGTAATGAAGAGGTAAAGGGGAGGTTGAGGAATCAGGAAGAGGAGCAAAAATAATAGTAGTAGTAATAATAATAATAATAATAATATCTATAAGAAAAGAAAGGGGCTAAGACAAGAGACAAGAAGAAAAAATGATAATAATAAAACAACATTAATAATTATATGAGGAGGTGAAAATTATATGATCAGCCTTGAAGTACACAGTGTGTATCAGTTGCTTTGTGTGACTTATTTTATGATGTATGTTTAATGTTTGAATTCCTGTAATGTAATTGTATTGACGGATAGCTACTGCAAGTGGTTCAATGAATATGGTGAATAGAGATGGAGAGAGTGGGCATCCTTGTCTAGTTCCCCGGTGTAGGGTAAAACTACGTGATGTTAGTCCATTAGTAATGAGAGTGGCTGAGGGTGATGTGTAGAGAATTTTAACCCAATCAATAAATGATTCCCCAAAACCAAACCTCTCTAATGCGGAAAACAGAAATTTCCAGTTTACTTTATCAAATGCTTTTTCCGCATCGAGAGTAACTATGACATTTATATTTGTTTTTTTGTTGATGAGTGGTGAATGAGGTTTATGAGTCTACGGGTATTGTTTGATGCGTGTCTACCTTTTAATAAAACTGGTTTGGTCAGGATGAATTATAGTTGGCATAATTTTTTCTATTCTATGGAAAAGGGCTTTAGCAATTATTTTAGTGTCTACGTTAATTAGTGAGATTGGGCGATAGCTTGACGGTAAAGTTGGATCTTTATTGGGTTTGAGGAGAAGAGCGATTTACTACTTTAACAATTGCTGTCGCTGTGATGAGGCCTAAATCCTGACTAATACAGTTTTTTTTATGCTATTGCTGTGTAGATATGAGCATAGCTGCTCCGCTACTATCTTTTCCAGAATCTTAGAGATAAAGGGGAGGTTTGATATTGGCCTGTAATTGGATAGCTGACAGGGGTTGAGGTCAGGTTTTTTAATTAGCAGTTTAATAACTGTTTAATTTAAATGATTTTGGAACAAACCCACTGCTGAGTGAAATTAGTTAATTCTCTTCAAGGGGAGTAAAGTATTTTAGGTTCTGATGTGACATGGTTAGTTTAACATCTGCATCACTTAAATTTTTTGGTTTTAAAGCCTGGATTTTTTGCCTAATATTTAAAATTTTGTTATTGAAAAAGTTTAAGCCCTAAGTACTGTATGCTGTTGTTGTGGAGATTTCTGCAATGGTCTTGTTTCGAGTTATTTTAGTTATGGTATTAATTAAAAATCTAATATTATTTTTGTTATTTTCTATAATACAAATACAAAGATCTAGTAGCACTGAGAGCTTATTTATAATTCAGGATGCTCTCCTTCCATGCTATTTAAAATACTGCCAATTTCGTTTGATGCCATTCTAATTTTTGAGCAGTCTGTTTTTGTGTGTGTGGTCCTTATACCATGGAGCGAGGTTCTAATCTCTAAACATTATCCTTTTTTACAGGAGATACATTATTTAGGGTCAGTTTTAGGACCTCTGCTGTTCTCAATATACATGCTTCCCTTGGGTAACATCATTAAAAGACATGGGTTTAGTTTCCATTGTTATGCTGATGATACCCAATTATATATCTCAACAAAACCAGATGAAATACCCAAGTTGTCTAGATTAACCGAGTGTGTCCAGGACATAAAAGATTGGATGACCAATAACTTTCTTTTACTCAACTCAGACAAGACAGAGATATTACTCATCGGCCCAAAAACCAGCACACAACAGCTTTCACAATTCAGCCTGCGTTTAGAAGGATGTACTGTTACTACCAGCTCAACAGTAAAAGACCTGGGCATAATATTAGACAGTAACTTGTCCTTTAAAAATCATATTTCCAATATCACAAAAACAGCCTTTTTACATCTTAGAAATATTGCCAAAATTAGGAGCATCTTATCCGTATCTGATGCAGAAAAGCTAGTTCATGCATTCATGACCTCCAGACTGGACTATTGTAATGCATTACTAGGTGGTTGTCCTGCATCCTCAATAAACAAGCTTTAGTTAGTCCAAAATGCAGCCGCCAGGGTTCTCACCAGATTCAGAAAATATGATCATATAACCCCAATATTATCATCCCTGCACTGGCTACCTGTTCAGTTTAGAATTATTTACAAAATACTATTACTTACATACAAGGCTTTAAATGGTTTAGCTCCCACATACCTAACCAACCTTCTGATATGCTACAATCCACCACGCTTCTTAAGATCACAAAACTCTGGACTTTTTGTAATTCCCAGAGTTTCAAAATCTACAAAAGGGGATAGGGCTTTTTCATATTTAGCTCCAAAACTTTGGAATAGCCTTCCAGACAGTGTTCGGGGCTCAGACACAGTTTCCCAGTTTAAAACTAGACTCAAGACGCATCTCTTTAATCTGGCATACGCGTAACTCATCCCATAACCTCATACTCCAGTACATCTATCCTGAATGGCAACTACGCTAATTCTCTCCATTTGTTATGTACTTTTCTACCCATCCCGAGGCATCTGGAGATTGTACCAGCTTCAGTAGACAAAGTCCAACCCTGTGAGGATCCTGAGGCATCCAGAGAAGGACCAGCTCCAGCTGGATTCTGCTTCATGATGGTTGGAGCTACACATCCTGCTCCTGTGCTCCCAGTGACCCAGACCCCATCTGCCCTCTGCACCGACTGACTCCCTGTGCTGAACTGGACTTCATGTTAATTTAAAGAATTTCTGTTATATTGTGCTTTTAGCTGCATAATACACATGATGTTATATCATCTCTATCTGTTATCACCCAGATGAGGATGGGTTCCCTGTTGAGTCTGGTTCCTCTCAAGGTTTCTTCCTATTGCCATCTCAGGAAGTTTTTCCTTGCCACTGTCGCCGTCACCCTTGGCTTGCTCATCAGAGACATTTCATTTATTCATCTCATTATTATCTAGACACATTTTTCTCAAACATACAAAATTTATTATTATTATTATTTTATTTTATTTACTTATTTATTTATTTTAATACATTTCTTTTATTTATGTGAAGCTGCTTTAAGACAATGACCATTGTTAAAAGCGCTATATAAATAAAATTGAAGTGAATTGAATTAATCCTGATAAGACAGAAGTTCTAGTCATAGGACATACAGCTAGAAGTAAGATTTTAGATCACTCTGTAACTTTAGATGGCCTTTCTGTTCCATCAAGTGCAACAGTAAAAGACCTCGGTGTGATTATAGATTCCAGCCTCTCATTTGAAGCTCTTGTAGATAATATTACCAGGATAGCATTCTTAAACCTCAGAAATATTGCCAAGATAAGAAATATATTGTCACTAAACGATGCAGAAAAACTAGTTCATGCTTTTATCACCTCTAGGTTGGACTATTGTAATGCCTTACTGTCTGGTTGTTCAGCTAGGTGCATAAATAAGCTTCAGCTTGTCCAGAATGCACCAGTGAGAGTCCTCACTAGAACCAGAAGATATGAGCACATCACCCCTATCTTATCTTCACTGCATTGGCTCCCTGTCTGATTTTGCATTGATTTTAAAATATTTATTTAGATGTATAAAGCATTAAATTGTCTCGCACCACAGTACCTGAGTGAACTGGCGGTGTGTTACGATCTGCCACGCCTCCTTCGATCAAAGGATTCAGGCTGTTTGTCAGTACCATGTATTATGAAAACTGCAGCTTTTTCTTACAAAGGCCCAAAGTTATGGAATAGTCTTCCAATAAATGTTCGGGACTCAGACACAGTCTCAGTGTTTGAGTCCAGGCTAAAAACCTATTTATTATATTGCAGCATTTTAATAAATGGATTTGTCTTGGGTAAAGGAGCAGATCTGGGGGACTCATGGACGTAGAGTATTATGGTGAACTGGTATATTTAGATTTAGTCTTCTCCACTCTCATTCATCACTTAGGTTTGTTGATGGTGAATTGACTGGTTGTTTTACATCCCAGAGCCCCCTCATGTCTGTGTTTCCTTCTGGCTCTCTCTTTTAGTTATGATGTCATAGTTTGTCCTGCCAGAGTCCCTGCTTGCACTCTGGACTAAATATACATTCAATTTATACATTGTGTGATAAAGTGAACCTTATCTAAGTACCTTAAATCATTCTGCTCTCTCCTCTTCTCTCTCTCTTTTCCTCTGTCTCTCCCTCATTCTCTTTCCCTCTACCTGCCTTTCTGTCGAGCTACACATGTTGCTTTGTGAGCTGCCAGTGATCCAGACTCCCTCTGCCCTCCAGACCTGTCCGATTTGTCCTAGGGTCCCGCTTCTGATTGGAGATCTTGTCACATGGATGCCCCATGCGGTCTGCCTGGGATGCATGCAGGGACAGTTCCATTTAAACATGACGACAGTCCTGGCCTCAGCTGATGCTTCAGGACTGAAATTTTATACAAGTCTACCTGAGCCACCAACACCAAACTGGACTCCATATTAACTTAAACACATCTCCTGTTATACTGAACTTGCAACCTCTTAACACACAGTATGACTGTCGATCAATCCCTGCTATCCATTATCACCCAAATGAGGAAAGGTTCCCTGTTGAGTGTGATTCATTTTAAGGTTTCTTCCTATTGCCATTTCAGGGAGTTTTTACTTGCCACTGTCGCAATAGCCTTTGGCTTTCTCACCAGGGGCAATCTTATCATCTTGATTCATACATACACATTTCATACAAACTTTCATAATTCTATTGATTATGTAAAGCTGCTTTGCTTCAATTACAATTGTTGAAAGTGCTATACAAATAAAATTGAATTGAATTAAATTAAATTATATAAAAAAAATATGATAACAAAATTGCACCTAAAAGTTGCTTCTCTTCAAAGTCATTTTTTATTTTATTTGTACGTATATTTTTATTCATTTCTATTTTCTACTCATTACACAATTCAATATAGAAATAAAAATGAATAAATAAATAAAATAAAAATTACATAAATGTTAGAGTAAAAAAGTACACTGTGGTATATGGACATTTCGAGGGTATAGTACAAATGTATTTAATAGAAAATATTTAATGTGCTTTAAAGATGACACAAATAAAGGATGACTTGCTGGCGTGCATAAAACCCAGCATGCATTGTATTAAACTATGAACAATGTCTTGGTTGAGCATCATAAAGTCTCATCTTGACTACATTCTCTTCCTTCACCTCTTCATCTTCCTCCCTGATATCCAAGGGCATTCTTGCCCTCACTGCAATGTTGTGCAACATAGCTGTTATTGTTATTACAGCACAGCACTTCTGTGGCACTAAGAGAGCTCCACTTCCTCTAAAATGATATTAATTTCTTCTTTTTGAAAAATCTCTTTTCTTTGTTTTTTGATTTCAGACATTTTTCTAATGTCTCCACCCCTAGGTATGTGCTTATTTAAATTTTTCTCCTATTAGCAAATGGACTTTAGGTGAAGATAATTATGCTAAACCTTTCAAACATAAATGTAAGAGCTTATTTATTTATTTACTTATTTATTTATTTTGATGTGAGATTAGCAATTGTTGATAAAAAAAATTGATAAATAATTCTGCTAAAATAATTAGGGTTTTATATAACCCTAGCTGGCCTGTTAGGGCGGGACGGTGTCCATCCCACTCGGGAAGGTGCTGCTCTCATTTCCTGTAGTATAGCTCATAGTCTCAGAAGAGGCCTAGTTAATCGGTGACAATCCAGAGCCCAGGCCAGGGAGCAGACAGACAGGCTAAACCAACCGTCTGCTAGCTGCATAGAGTCGTCACCCAGGGTTCACTGTATTGAGACTGTGTCTGTTCCCCGAGCTAAAATCAAATTTAGAAAGACTCAGAAAGTCTGTTTTAGTAATCTAATTAACATAAAGACCACAAACTTGGATCAGACTGAATGCGCAGCCGGCACCTCTGATCTGAAGCTAGGACTGTTGAATATTAGATCTCTCGCATCTAAAGCAGTTATAGTTAATGAAATTATCACAGATCAGAAATTTGATATTCTCTGTTTAACAGAAACCTGTATTAAACAGGACGAGTATGTGGCTCTAAATGAAGCTAGTCCTCCTGGATACAGCTACATACACCAGCCTCGGTTAACTGGTAGAGGAGGAGGCGTCGCAGTTATTCACAATGATAATCTGACTATTGTACAAAAACACGGACACAAATTTAATTCATTTGAAATTCTTTATAGTAACATAAGTGTATTTTAGATCACTCTGTAACTTTAGATGGCCTTTCTGTTCCATCAAGTGCAACAGTAAAAGACCTCGGTGTGATTATAGATTCCAGCCTCTCATTTGAAGCTCTTGTAGATAATATTACCAGGATAGCATTCTTTCACCTCAGAAATATTGCCAGAATAAGAAATTTATTGTCGCTAAACGACGCAGAAAAACTAGTTCATGCTTTTATCACCTCTAGGTTGGACTATTGTAATGCCTTACTGTCTGGTTGTTCAGCTAGATGCATAAATAAGCTTCAGCTAGTCCAGAATGCAGCAGCGAGAGTCCTCACCAGAACCAGAAGATATGAGCACATCACCCCTATCTTATCTTCACTCCATTGGCTCCCTGTGAAATTTCGCATTGATTTTAAAATACTACTCTTGACATATAAAGCATTAAATGGTCTCGCGCCGCAGTATCTGAGCGAACTGCTAGTGTCTTACGATCCGCCACGCCTACTTCGATCAAAGGATGCAGGCTGCTTGTCAGTACTGTGTATTATGAAAAATACAGCTGGGGGCAGAGCTTTTTCTTACAAAGCCCCAAAATTATGGAATAGTCTTCCAAATAGTGTTCGGGACTCAGACACAGTCTCAGTGTTTAAGTCCAGGCTAAAAACCTATTTATTTAGCCAAGCATTTTTATAAATAGATTTGCCATACAGATGGAGCCACGCCAAATAGCCGCGGCCGTGTGAATTGCGTACGAATGGCGTACGGCTGCCCTATGCATGCCGTAATCCCCCCTCCTTTTCCTTCGAGAAAGGCGTGTCAAGGTATGCATTTACCTGGTTCCACCACTAGATGGCGCTTCGTTCTCAAGGACACGTTAACACAAGCCAGGAATTTAGCTGCGCTGAGTTGCAATCACGTGATTTTAACAACCCACCCCCGCCGAACTGATGCTGCCAAACTGCACTAGAGATGAAAATCGCGGCTTAATGGACTATTCGCGGTAAGTGGTGTTTTAATTTATAAAATTTGTTTGGGTTTAGTTTTTTATCTGCCGTTTTGAAAATCACTGGCAGCACCAGCAGCGGTCAGATGTGACTTTAGATAACTTAATGATCTGTTTACCAAGTCTGGAGTTAACATTACAGCTTACTGTCAGTGTCACAAACTTACAATGTCACTCCTTTTTAACTAAAAAAGACACTAAAGCTTCGAAAATACTCTTTATGTCCCTATTACAAAAGCTGCACTACCGGATTAAGAGTGTTTGTGTTTTATAAAAATGCCTTTAGAATCTGATCGCGTGCTGTCTGGATAAATTCAGCATTTATTTATTCTTTGGGTAAGAGTTAATCTGCAGGTTATGTCTGTGAATATAATATAATGCAATTCATGAAGGACACAAGCTGAGGATAGATGTACAGGAGCTCGCGAGCTAAACACTCATAACCAGGTTTATATTTTTCTCAGTTTGGCCGTGACTTTGCGCGGTAGAGCAGGCGCTTAGTTACCGAGCTGGATAAAAACTCTGAAGTGTTTATCAGTTAAGGGGGAGGTGGGTGTGTGTGTGTGGGGAGGGGAAGTGTGTGTGTGTGTGTGTTTGTGTTTGTGTGTGTGGGGAGGGGAGGTGTGTGTGTGTGGGGGGGAGGTGTGGGGGGCTTCAGTACTCGGGAAGTTATAGTTCGGCTTCAGAGATGAACTAATATATACGAGTGTTATATCGCTTAACTTATTTGTATGAAAAGCGCATTAAGTAAATTATCGGTTAATTTAATGCAGACGATAATACAGACAGACCGGGGTTAACACTAACAAAGTTCAATGGTTAAAGTTATCCCAGTTTATTTACATTCCAGAATTCCCCAAAACAGTTACACACTCTGTGGTGTAGGTTTACTAATATCTTTTATATTTATTACAACTAGATATTCTGTAAAGTTTATTTATCTTTGTCTCCACTAAATTCTCCTGTTGTCTTTAAGCAGAGCTCCGCTGTGGAGGATTGGGGGTCAGACAGATGACGGTTGGCCTTTTGGAGCTACTGGAGGAGCCTGAACAAGCTGTTGAGGGAGCTGTAGAAGGGGATGACGTCACAGCGCAACAGCTTTAGAATGATGTTTGGTCAGGTCTACTGTATGTTCTGAACATAGAATTGCAAAACGTCTGATACTTTAGAGGGGAAACAAAGAATTAAACAGTTCCCTCTTTAATATTTTTTAAAAATGATATTTTAATATAAAATAACCAGATAGAGACTGATAAGCAGCTGGTGTTATCCGGATATTTTAATGACCTTTAAGCAAAAATTAAACATGTTTTTACCTGTTTTATACAAATTATTGTTTTACCTTTGACTAGTTTTGGAAGAATAAATTTTATTTTTAAAGTCATGTGTGCGTGTTTTAATTGTTGGGGGATTGTTTGTGTATTTAAAAATACATTTACTTAAACCAACAACTTCAATGTGCAAAAAATGTGACCCGACGTTTTAAATAGTCAAAGAGTTGGGCTAATAATAATGATAATAATAATAATAATAATAATTATCATGACATGACATGGTGCTAATTGCTCTGTGTGTGTGTGTGTTTTGGCGGGGGGAGGGGTACTTCAGACTTACTTGTCTGTGCTCAATAGTTTGTGTTAAACCAACGGAGAAATGCACACACACCTCTCATCCACAAACGCTTTAACTGTTGTCTTGTAAATCGTTGATTAAACCTATGAACACAGCTGTTCAGCATCAGCCCTAAACACAAGCGCAGGGTATGTTTTTGTCCTTAATTAAAAGACACCAATGTGTTAATAATTTACACAATGATAACATGTTGTTTATGTTTAATGTTTATTTTGCGGGAAAAGGTAATAAGCAATATTTAAAATAAAACAAACCAGGAAGTAAGTGTTTCATACATTAAAGTGCTGTGTATAACTAAGTGCCCCAACAGACATAGCAGCAGTGTAGAGTGTGTGCGCTGTGGGGGATTGGAAGGTGAACGAAGATAATCATTTACAAGACAAAAGACGTTCAAAGGTGTGTTATGCCCTAAAACGCGCCCCCCCCTCCCCTCCCCCTGCCACGGATTGCCCCCCATTACACAATCGCTATCTTCAAAAAAAACTTCTTCCGAACGCGTTAGCGAATGTTTTTTCTTTCCCTACGGTCGGTTTTGTGAACACAGTTGCGTTCAGTAACACGATGGAACCAATCACCTAAACAGCAGCAACAACACCCATTATGATCACACTTTGTTAAATTTATATGGCTTAAATATTTCGCAGCTCTGTCCTCTTTGCATTGCTACGTGCTTATTTACTTTCTTTTCGTATCGCACTTATAATGCACTCTAAAATCGACACTATCAAACTTGGAAATGATATAATATCCAATCAAACATCACGTTATTAAAAGTAACGAATTTGTCACTACTCTTCTTTTATGCAGCACGGCATAATACAATTTAAAATAATAAAATAAGATAATAAAAATTACACCAAAGTGCTGCAGGTTTGGTGTCCGTGAGCTTTTCCTAATCAGAGTTAGACGGGGGGCATTTTGTGGCTGCCCCAGTTACACTCTACTTAGATATTGCACAGATGGGAGTTCATTTCTGTTCTCTTCATCCTAGCTTTATTTCATCTCATGAAATAATAGGAAATTTTGGAAAGTCTCAAAAATTCTCAATGTTCATCTTCCCAGCCAGTTGTGTATGGACAGGGTAGCATCATGGCAGGATTGGTGTAACTTTTATCATCTTTTTAGCCGTGCTGCGTAAGAGAAGAGTAGTGACAAATTCATTAATTTCGTTACTAGACTATTTTGTCTGCAAGTGAAATACATCGATACGTTAATAATTTACACCACGATAACATTACTGCAGAAGGATCTAGAGACGTGACTTTGAGACGTTCACAGTATATTCGAACCGTATGTTTATGTTTAAATTAACGTTTCAGAGTAGCCTATATAATTTGTCTTGTCATCTGTTTACAGCGTTGGCTGATTTTGTGATTGAGACCCATGGGTTACATTGAAATATTTTTATTAGTAGTAGTAAGCCAGTCTTTAGTAACCTTGGACAAATCACAATATAAGCCCTCTCTCGCGCACGCGCTCTCTCTCACACACACACACACGTACACACAAACAAATAAAACATGAAATCGCGTAAAACCAAATAAAACTATGGCAAAAAATATAAGCAGTAAAAATTACAGTAGTATCCTGTAGGTGATCCTGCGATAACAGGCGCTGACCCTCTGGAACTGTTTAGTTCTGTTAGTATTGTGTTCAGGTGTGAATGTTTATGGGGATTTAATCTGTCTCTGCTGCCGCATTTATTCACCGTAGTGATAAGTGATTAATGTCCCATCAGATCTTCGATGGGGGAACGTTATGCTGGTTAAATGACTAAAGACATACTGATCCCTATGGACAGATATTTGTTCCAGATATTATGCGTTATTAATCGATTTGTTATGCCAATTTTTGACTATCAGCGAAAAAAAAAACCATCAGCAAAAACATCAAAAATATAACGAAAACAAACTCAAGCAGAAGTTAAAATTTAAGCTTTACTTTGCAGCAAAATATTATCTACCAGTGTATTAAACGGAAATAGATAAAATACACCGTAATGTAAAATACTGTACATAGCCCGTATTTGTATTCCGTACTTACAACGACTGGTATAGATAAATTACAGATGTTACCGTGTCTTTAAGTATTATTAAGGATGTCGTGAAAAATATTGCAATAAGTAGTTTTATTAATTAATTAATTAATTTAATCATTAATTAAAAATAGCATAAGCATCATGGGTTGTGTATTGAGTGATTTAAATCTGTTTTATGAATCGTTTTTTATCCCTCTTTTTTACCATATCATCTATTTATGAAACTATGTTGACGTAAGTTATGTTATATATATCAAATATAGTAACCGGCTGCTTGGACACTGCAGTTAACTGAAGCAGTCAATGCTCCATCTGGTGGAATTATACAGCATTGCAACCATCTTCTTAAAAAGGGCCAGGGGTAGCTCAGTGGTTAAGGCATTGGACTGCGGTTCGGAAGATCCCAGGTTCAAACCCCACAACCACCAAGTTGCCACTGTTGGGCCCTTGAGCAAGGCCCTTAACCCTCAACTGCTCAGATGTATAATAAGATAAAAATGTAAGTCGCTCTGGATAAGAGCGTCTGCCAAATGCCTAAATGTAAATGTAAACGCATGGGGGCGTTTATGGGGCGGGGCATCGTTAACTACGTCATCGCGGGGGATCACATTCCGTGCACGGATCGATCATGGTCCAAGCGGCTGTTTGACGTGGCTGTTTGACGTGGCTCCCACTGTAGGTAAAGGAGCAGATCTGGGGGACTCATGGACGTAGAGTATTATGGTGAACTGGTATGTTTGGATGCTGTCTTCCTCACTCTCATTGATCACTCAGGTTTGCTGACGGTGAGGTGATTGTTTGCTTTACATGTCAGGAAGCCCTCATGTCTGTGTTTCCTTCTGGCTCTTCCTTTTAGTTATGCTGTCATAGTTAGTCCTGCCGGAGTCTCTGCTTGCACTCTACAGTTAATATACATTCACATTATACATTGTGTGACTGTGACCATACCTAACTGCCATCTCTCCTCTTCTTCTCTTCTCCCCCCCTCTTTCTCTTTCTTCTCTTCTCCTGTCTCCCCCTTTCCACTCTTTCTCTCTCTCTGTCGAGCTACACATGTCGTTCCTGAGCTGCCAGTGATCCAGACTCCCTCTGCCCTCCGGACCTGTCTGACCCATCCTGGTGCCCCGCTTCTGGCTGAAGATCTCGTCACATGGATGCCCCGTGTGTCTCTCTGGGATGCGTCTGGTGTCTGGGGATGGTTCTCTCTACCTAGAAGACGGTTCTGGCCTTGACTGGTGTTGGCAACTGTTTCTCTGGGGACTTGACAGTTCGATAGTTCATGACTGGAACTTCTTACAAGTCTACCTGGGTCTTCAATAACTACCTGGACTCCATATTAACATCAATTAACATCAGCTATTATAGCTGAACTGCCTCCCACCCTACACACTGTATAAATGCAGATCATTTACTGCTTTCTGTTTCACCCAAATGAGGATGGGTTCCCTGTTGAGTCTGGTTCCTCTCAAGGTTTCTTCCTATTACCATCTCAGGGAGTTTTTCCTTGCCACTGTCGCCCTCGGCTTGCTCACCAGGGCCAAACTGACCATTTTGATTCATACAAATTCACATTTCATACAAATTTAAATAATTCTTTTGACTGTGTAAAGCTGCTTTGCGGCAATGAAAATTGCTAAAAGCGCTATACAAATAAAATTGAATTGAATTGAATTGAATATAAATATCGAAAATGATGCTGTTAGAACTGTAAGAATTTGTTTTATGCGAGATTGGAGCAAAACTGTATTTTTACAGAACGACATTTCAAGTTAATTTCTGTTTTTAAACTTGCTCAGGAAGAAATTACAGGACTTTTTATGTTATTCGAGTTGAATATACATTCACACAAGTAGATGAAACGGAAATCAAAACTTAGATGGATTGCTAAAACAGCATGTGCAACAATGATGAGCCATTCTACAGCGTGACATTTCAGCATGTGACCAACAGATAGCGACTCCCAAGTAGCACTTAAAGCAGGGCTAGGTGCAAGTGTGTTAAGTGCATTTTTGGGAAACGCACGTGAAACAATAACAAACGTTCGCAAAATGACTCTTGGAAAACGCTCTTAAGCGATAAGATCAATCATTATCAGGAAACGCAGCCCTGTCCATTAAGAATACGCATGTTTTCCAGCGAGATGCTGCAATTTGGCGTGCGGTGTGCGATTTGCCAAACGGAGTACAAAAAAAGAATTGTGTATAATTAGTTAGCATGTTTCCAATGCTGAAGCAAACATAAATTTTATTTTGTTTTACAACAGATCTTTCATGATGAATGTGTGTATGTGCTTCATATTATTTTCATAAGGATGAAATGAGATGCCCAAATTCGTGCTTTGAAATTCAAATTCCCTTTCAAAGGCTACACTCGATGCTGCGTGAAAACGCTATGGGAACATCTTTTTGTCTTTATGACAGCATAGTTGTTTCTGCATGTCTGTGTTTAAACCAGAAAAAATAGGAAAGTGTTTAACTCACCGATATGGCAGAGTTTTAAAATGAGATGTCCCTCCGTGTGTGATAAATCCATATCGGAGGGCGATCTTTACACTTACTGTTTCAAGTGCTTCGCGCGCGGCTCACATTCCTTTAGAGAAGCTTCGAGCCGCGGCGCATTCCTGGGACTTACGCATGAATCTAGCAGGTGTGCGGAAGACGGATTCCCCCCCTTTGCCGGATCGGGAAATTCCTCCATCCGCTCTCAAGCGCGCCCTGGCGCTTCTTGTTAATAGGCAAGGATAAACATCCTCTCTCGCTTTCACAGAAATGGAAATAGCCTCCAAGCACTTGACATTAGACGACAGGTTCTGTCGGGTAGCGGGGGGGCGGAGCCTTAACGACTTTTCTTAGCAATCTCCACCCTTTCATGGAGTAAGCTGTATTCATCCCGTGTTTTCGTGCCATCGACTTATTTATTTATTTAAACATAGTTAATGTTTAAGCGGGGGTTATATGATGACGCCCAGGCAGAAGAGACGCTTTCAGGCTATCTCTCTCCTGGGACATCATTCTCCCTGAAAAGCTAACACTTCCTTTCAAGCTGTGTAGACTTTCATCTTCCCTGGAGGGAAGCTTTTCAGGCAGCAGGTCAGGTTGGTGCTCCATTGCACACCATGGCGGTTTTGCAGGCCTACGAGGCTGACCTGCTGAGAGACTTGAGCATTGGTGGGGCTCTTGAAGATAGGGCGTTCTGGAATTACGCTGCGCCACAGACTTGTCTCTTCGTGCAACAAAGCAGATGGCTCGTGCTATCAGCCGTTTTATGGCTGCGATGGTTTCCGCAGAGAGGCACTTGTGGCTGAATTTCATGGGTATCAAGGATAAGGATCGTGCATTCCTCCTTGATGCCCCCATCTCGCCTTCCAGCCTGTTTGGCGATGTCGTTAACTCGGTCGCCACTAGGTTCGTGAGGCGAAGTTATATGAACAAGCCTTCAGGAAATTCCTTCCCCGCCGTGCTCAAAAGTCGGGACTGTTGGCCACCCAGTCTCGACCGGGTCTGACTCCTGCGGGGTGTAAAACACACAAGGAGTGTGTTTTTGAGCCGGGCACCCCCTCGTAAAGATTGGAGTGCTGCGTGCCGCGCTTCGCAAAGAAGTCCTGAGGCTCATGTGCCCAGGACCATGGGGGTGGCCCCCCAATGGGGAGAGGCACGTAGAATTCCTTTTGAGAATAAAGTGTTCTCCCTGGCACCCCCAGGGGGTCGTGTTCATGCTCCGCTATCTAAAAATAAATAAATACAGCTTTAAAATGTTGACTGTCAAAGTGATCGTTTTCCTACCAAGTCCTACCAAGCAATGTGACAATCGATCTAAAGGGCGCATTAATTCCTATAGAAATATGCCACAACACAGGAGGTTCCTGAGGTTCGCTTTCGGGGGCGAAGCTTACCAGTATCAGGTTCTTCCATTTGGCCTAGCTCTCTCACCCGCACATACACAAAATGCATGGATGCATCTTATGACTCCAGGGCATCCGTATTTTGAATTACATAGACAACTGGCTGGCCCAGTCTCAGTAGCTAGCGTTTCAACATCAGGATGTCATCCTAGCTCATCTTTGTTTCTTAGGATTAAGACCCAACGCTACGAAAAGCGTGCTCTTTCCTGTTCAGAGGACAACATATTTGGGTGTCACATGGGATTTGATCGTAAGGTGGGCACAGCTGTCTCCCGCTTGTGTCGAATCCATTCTCAACACCCTCAAGGAAATCAAGCTAGACCAGAAAGTGACTGTTCATCACTTTCAAAGATCTTTAGCTCTCATGGCAGCTGCATCCACAGTAATAACTTTGGGCCTTTTGCACATGAGAGCAGTTCAGTTGTGGCTAAGAACCAGGGGATTTCACTCGAGGGCCAATCCCCAATAAGGGTTACGCGGCAGGAGCTTCGTACCCTTTCTATGTGGTTCAGACCCCGGTTTCTGACTTTGGATCCCACTCTTAGTCCGTCTTGTCGTCGCAAGATGCTAACAACAGACGCTTCTCTCATGGGCTAGGGTGCGGTCTTAAATGGCCGTCCAGCCCAAGGGAGCTGGGGAGGTCATCTTCTCGCACGGCACATCAAAAATAATGGCTCTATTTCTGGTCCTAAAGCACTTCCTCCAGCAGTTGAGAGGCTACCATGTCCTAGTGCGGGTGGACAACACTACGGTAGTCTCATATATTAATTATCAGGGTGGACTGCGCTCGCGCCGCTTGTATAAGCTAGCGCACCAGGTTTTGCTTTAGGCACAGGACAATTTCCTGTCCCTCAGGGCGATTTACATTCCAGGGCATATGAATGTGGGAGCAGATGTGCTGTCCAGTCAAGCTCTGACACATGGGGAATGGAAACCCCACCCCGAAGTAGTCAGTCAATCTGGGAGAGATTTCATGTAGCAGAGGTGGACCTCTTTGCCTCGCAAGAAACAGCAAATGTCCCCTTTAATACTCTCTGACTCATCCAGCTCCCCTGGGTCTGGATGCCTTGGGCCGTATGTGGCACAAAACGCTTTTATGCGTTTTGCCCGATAGCTCTGCTCTCGGGATTCTTGGCGAGGGTCGTCAACAGGGTTTGCGCCTCTTACGGATAGCGCCCCGTTGGCCGACCATTGTGTGGTTCTTAGATTTAATATCTCTCCTCGACGGCTTACCATCTGTGACTCCAGTGAGGAGGGATCTTCTGTCTCAGGCGCAGGGGACAATATTTCATCCCCGGCCCGAGCTTTGGAACCTTTATGTAACTAAGTCAAGCTGGTCTTTCAACCAGCATAATTGACACTATTCTAAGTGCTAGGGCTCCCTCCACTAGGAGAGCTTATGCCCTCAAATGGAATGTATTTGAAAGTTGGTGCATGACGAAGCATCTAGACCTAGTCCACTGCCGAATTGTTTCAGTGCTGGAGTTTCTGCAGGAAAAGTTGTCCTCAGGCTTGTGGCTTAGTACTCTCAGGACGTACAATGCCTCTATTTCAGCCTGCCATGTTCTAATTGATGGGTTTACTGTGGGAAAGCACCCTTTAGTTGCCCGTTTCATTCATGGAGCTAAATGGTTGAGGCCACCCACTAGAGCCACTGTCCCTTCATGGGATTTATCTATCATGCTTGAAGGTCTAATTGACACCCCTTTCAAACCACTAGAGTCAGCACCTGTCAGGTTTCTGACCCTTAAGCTGTTTTTTCTGATGGCCATTACCTCTCTGAGGAGAATTGGAGATCTGCACGCTTTGGCAGTTTTCCTATCCTGCCTAGACTTTGCCCCTGGGCTAATCAGGGCCATTTTGCTTCCTCACCAGAACTATCTCCTGAAAGTTCCGTTCTCAACCATGCACCCTGTTGTTCTTGAAGCACTCTGTCCTCCAGCTGTTACAGCTCCAGAGCAGGAGAGACTTTACTTACTGTGTCCAATACGTGCTCTTCAGATTTACATCCACCGCACTAGCCAGTGGTGTAAGTCAGAGCAGCTTTTTATATGCTATGGGGGCCGCAACCGGGGGGCGGCCGCCACTACACAGACCCTGTTACACTGGGTAAGAGATGCTATTGCCCTCTCCTATGAGGCGCGTGGGCTCACTTCGCCTCTAGGAATTAGGGCTCATTCAACCAGGGGGATTGCCTCATCTATTGCGCTGGCAAGAGGTATTCCCCTGCAGCAAGTGTGTGACGCGGCAGGTTGGTCCTCTCCGCACACATTTGTCAGATTTTATAGTCTGGATGTTCATGCTACTCCGGGCTCACGGGTCCTTGAGTCAGCCTCCCAGAGATAGTTCTGAGACCTCCTCGGCCTTGTGCGCACACGCTACACAACCTTGGGGTCCAGACACTTGCAGTGCGGCAGCGTTGGTATTCTCGTTCCCATAGCGTTTTCACACAGCATCGAGTGTAGCCTTTGAAAGGGAACGTCTCGGGTTACTTTGCTGTAACCCTGTTCCCTGAAAAGGCGGGAACGAGATGCTGCGCTCTAATGCCGCACTGCCTGCGTGACCGGACATCCCTTCAGACAGAATCAATCTGAGAAATATTTCCGGTTTACTCCAATTTATAACGTGCAGGTGCGTCTCATCAGATGATGTCACCTGACTGAGGTTATATAAGCCAAAATTTGGCGTGTTTGATACACACATGCTTCACAACCGGCAACATGAAAAGATGTTCCCATAGCATTTTCACGCAGCATCTTGTTCCCGCACCCATCGCGGGTGCACGCCGTGACAGATCATCATAATTTTTTTTTTATAGTAAATATTATAAGTTAAACATTAAACGAATTTACAAAATTTTATGCGTGCGGTTAAGCGCTGATTCTACATACAGTAGGAAAGTAAAAAGGAGCAGTGGCGGACTGGCCATCTGGAGCACCGAGAGTTTTCCCGGTGGGCCGCTGGCCAATATGGGCCAGCCCAGTCAGTACGCAGATATATGTATGTAAAAAAAAATGACGGAAACCATAATACCATGCATCTCTTTTCTATGCATATGGATGCGCAAGTGCGCCGCCGACAAAGAGCGCGTGTTTATGTTACCGCGGATCCCAGTGAAACAATCTGACTACATGTGCAGTGCCATGAAAAAGTATTTGCCCCTTCCTAATTTTTTTCCTTTGCATATTTGTCACACTTGTATAGGTGGAATTTCACCTAAACACTTGGTGGAATTTCACCATTCACACCTAAACACTTCTATGAGGAAAAGACAAATTAGCCTTTTTGATTAAAAACAATGCAATTTATGCTATCATAAGGAAAATATCAATTTCTTCCATTCCAAGGATTAAAAATGGTAACAATGTCAACTTTAGAATCTAGAATCCAGAAGATAAAATTTACCCCAATTCAAAAAGAGGCCGTAATCACTGAAAGTCTTCAGAAGAGCCTCAGATTCAAGAGGTTTTTAAAGTGTGGAGAGGTGCATTAAAGTTCCTCTGAATGTATAGGTAAGAACAGCTGATTCACACTTGGGGAGGGTGAATAATTTGCATTTGAATGTTGTCTGGCATTGTAAAGCACACACACACTCACAAACAACAACCCAGGGTTAATAGGAATAGGAGGCACTAAAGAGGAGGATTTTTATTTAGACCTTAAAAAACATTAACATGCGTCTATTTTTAGGCGTGCCAGCTGCCACTTTTTAGTTAGAAGTTTTCAGTACAAATTTTATAATGCCCACATGACATCAAACATTCCCCTTGTTTATATTTTAACTATTACCATCCGTGCCTAATTCCGCGCCCCGCTGCTTCACATATCTGAAGGGGAGGCCGCCTAACTAGTGAGCGGGGAGCGATATTGATTTGAGCGCACGCCGTGACAGGCTGAAAAAACTATTGTCTTCAAAAATGTAACAGATGAGGACTCAGATTAATGTGCAAAACTATATAATAAAACTATATAAGACTTCATGGCCTTTATAAGACTCAACTTTTATTTAAGCGCACTCACAATAACGAAAAAACGTTGTGATTTTGTAAATGTTTGAAAGCAAATAAGGTGCGCTGTTCTGTATTGTTTTTGGTGAACTTGAGCGCGTCAGAAAATGAATGCAAACGTTTTTTTAAATGGTCAGAGTCAGTCTGCTTGCTGTTTTCCTGATGCGTTCATAATCAATAGTCGATGCCGAATCGAAGTCCTGAGCCCAAACCTCATTTAAATTAAATTAACAAATATTATAAGTAAAAAAACAATAGCCCACGTTTAGAAACCGTTTATAAATTCTTTCCGACATGAGTTGGCCCGGTGTTATGCGCAGAGCGCCGGGAGATTTCCTGAAGCTCCGAAATCACTGGGGCATTTTTTTTAAATAGATGCTATCTTTAATAACTGATGGAGGTTTTGAGCTGTATACACACGCATTTTTGAGGCGTTTAAAACGAATTAATAAGTCCGAGCAGACCTACATGAAAGGTGAGAAGTGAGTAACTGAGCGCGCTGTCGCGTTGTATACAGTATACTGTACAACGTTTATCAACCTTTTGATAAAAACGCTGCCTTTTGTAAAGTGAAAGTACTTTACAAAAGACAAACAGATTTATTTCAATCATGAAATCACAATCACATCACATTCCAGCTATTATTTCCAGCCGTGGTTAAATAATGGATGAAATAATTATTCAATGCTGGACACAAACAGCAAATATGATGATTATTATAAAAAGCCAGAAGAAGTTCATGTTCATAAAATAATATTTACTTACTATGATAATATATATATTGTTCATTTATGTCTTCTGATGATGTCGACTCATTTTTACATTTTAAATAAGATATGTTGCCATATTCACGAATCAGGACATTCGCAGTTAACACTATCAGATAGCCTACTATCAGGAAATTAAATTAATTTCAACACCATTTAAACCAAGGCATTGCCATGTCTTTCAGTGTTTTGTCCCTGTTAAGACATTACAAAAACTATAGGCTATAAGAAACTTTTAAAGCACGAATTTGGGCATTTCATTTCATCATTGTAAAAATAATATGAAGCACATATACACACATTCATCATGAAAGATCTGTTGTAAAACAAAATAAAAATCATGTTTGTGTCAGGACGATGATCACGGAAAGGCGTGATGTCCGTCGGTGCGTAGAGGCGGGTCCAAACGCAGGTGCAGGAACGAGGCGTTGTCTGGTCGAGGATGAGTGAAAGCGAGCAGAGCAGAGAAATCTGTCAGCGTGGTGTCTGTGCCGAGACGCGAAGATAAGCCGTAGTCAAGAGAGCGCGCGTTGAGTCGGGAGCCGTGAAGCCCGTCAGCGTGGTGTCTGTGCCGAGACGTGAAGATAAGCCGTAGTCAAGAGAGCGCGCGTTGAGTCGGGAGCCGTGTAATCCGTCACCGTAGCAATCAAATCAGAATCAAAAAGCGAGGAGGGGAAAAACGAGAATCGGAAACAAACTTGGCAACGTGAGGGCTATCAAATTAAACACGAGAAAACTAGTACAATGGGACACAATAATGGACAACTGATGATGCGTCGCAGCTGGGATACGTGGAAAGTGGGGTGAATCCGTCGCATGGACGAGGGGAGAAGAAGTCGGACCGCGCATGGGTTGATTATCCTAGTTATCGCGAAAGAACCGACGAAACGGGGGGAGAGTTTGCGTGAGAGAGTCTTCAAGGGGATGTCCCTTGTGGCGAGCATGACTCGGTCTCCCACACGGTACTTGGGGGCTTTGATGCGGTGGCGGTCCGCTTGTTTCTTGTAAGAGGAGATGGCACGTAGTAAGATTCGTCTGGCGCGTAGCCACGTTTGCCTGCAGCGGCGGACGAAGTGTTGGGCTGACGGGGTCTCCACCTCTATTTCTTGGACTGGGAAGAGTGGGGGTTGGTAGCCTAAGCAGCACTGGAACGGGGACAAGCCTGTCGAAGCGGAAGGCAGAGAGTTGTGGGCATATTCGACCCAAGGGAGAAACTTGCTCCAGGTGGTAGAGTCCCGGGTCGTCATGCAGCGGAGAGAGACCTCTAACGCTTGGTTCATGCGCTCAGTCTGTCCGTTGGACTGGGGATGGAAACCTGACGAGAGGCTGGGAATAGCTCCGACGAGCCTGCAGAACGCACCCCAAAACCGCGAGGTGAACTGAGGACCCCGGTCTGACACGATGTCTGTGGGAAGGCCATGAAGCCGAAATACATGGAGGACGAGTAGTTCTGCGGTCTCCTTGGCGGATGGCAACTTCGGAAGGGGCACGAGGTGCACCGATTTGGAGAAGCGATCCACGATGGTCATGATACAGTTGTGCCCATCGGAAGAGGGTAAGCCGGTGACAAAATCCACCGCAATGTGGGACCAAGGGCGTCGGGAAGCCGGTAGAGGTCTGAGAAGGCCAGCAGTCGGCCGGTTATCCTTCTTACAGCGGGCGCAGATGTCACAGGCTGCCACGAATCTGGACACGTCCCTCCTCAACGTGGACCACCAGAATCGTTGCTGGACGATGTAGAGAGTTCGAGCAGCGCCTGGGTGACACGATAGCTTGGATCCATGGGCCCACTCCAGAACCTGCGAGCGCAGGCAAGGGGGAACGAAGAGACAGTTGGGTGGGACATCACTAGGTCCGGACTCCTGGGTCAGGGCCTGCCGAACCTTGCTTTCTATGTCCAGTTCCATGGCGGCGACGAGGCAGTGGGACGGGAGGATAGTATCCTCGGATGTGGGTTCCGGAGTGGGTGAAAACTGGCGTGAGAGGGCGTCTGGCTTGGAATTCCTTGAGCCTGGCCGGTAGGACAGGGTGAAATTAAAACTGGAGAAAAATAGTGACCATCTGGCTTGGCGTGCATTGAGTCTCTTGGCTGTACGTAGATACTCCAGGTTTTTATGGTCGGTCCACACTAGAAATGGGAGCTCAGTCCCCTCTAGCCAGTGTCTCCACTCCTCCAGGGCTAGCTTGATGGCCAAGAGTTCTCGGTCTCCCACGTCATAGTTCTTCTCAGCTGGGGTTAGCCGACGGGAGTAGAATGCGCATGGGTGCATCTTGTTATCCTGGGTGGACCTTTGGGAGAGGATCCCACCAACCCCAGTATTGGAGGCGTCAACCTCCACCACAAACTGAAGAGAAGGGTCAGGGATAGTGAGGATGGGAGCAGAGGTGAATCTTTGCTTGAGCCTAGCAAAGGCTTGATCAGCTTCCTTATCCCAGCAAAACCGGGTCTTTGTGGAGGTTAGCGAGGTCAGGGGAGCGGCGATGGTGCTGAAACCTCGTATGAAACGGCGGTAGAAGTTGGCAAACCCCAGGAACCGTAGGAGGTCTCGCCGTGAGGTTGGTGTGGGCCAGCTAGTGACAGCCTGGACCTTGGCTGGCTCCATCTCCAACATGGACGGGGAGATGACGAACCCCAGGAAGGTGGTGGAGGATGTTTGGAACTCACACTTCTCCGCTTTGACATAGAGGTTATTCTCTAGGAGTCTCTGGAGGACCTGGCGAACGTGGTGACGATGTTTCTCCAATCCTTGGGAGAAAATTAAAATGTCATCCAGGTAAACAAATACAAAGGAGTTGAGGAAGTCGCGGAGAACATCATTAATGAGAGATTGGAAGACGGCGGGAGCGTTAGTGAGGCCGAAGGGGACCACCAGATATTCATAATGTCCCGTAGGGGTGTTAAAGGCTGTCTTCCACTCGTCTCCCTCACGGATATGGACAAGGTGGTAAGCATTTCTTAGGTCAAGTTTCGTAAACGTGTCGGCCCCCTGGAGCAGTTCGAAGGCAGTCGCCATGAGTGGAAGTGGATAGCGGTTCCTGACGGTAATTTCGTTGAGGCCCCTGTAATCTATGCATGGACGAAGGGACCCGTCCTTTTTTTTCACGAAGAAAAAGCCTGCCCCAGCAGGAGAGGAGGATGGGCGGATGATACCGGCAGCGAGGGCCTCTGTGATGTAGGTGTTCATGGATTCTCTCTCTTGGCGAGACAAGGAGTATAGTCGGCCTTTGGGCGGAGAGGTGCCGGGGAGAAGGTCGATGGGGCAGTCGTACGGGCGATGAGGAGGAAGCGACATGGCTCGGGTCTTGCTGAAGACCTGCTGGAGGTCGTGATAATGAGCAGGGACGTTGGCGATATCTGGGGTGTACTCGGCCCTGGCGGTGGTTGGAAGTGTAGGGAGTGCAGAGTGAAGACATGACGTGAAGAGGGGCTCCAACCCGTGATCACATGCTTGATCCAGTCAATCTGGGGACTGTGAAGAGCTAGCCACGGAAGACCGAGAACTAAGGCGGCGTGGGACTTGTTAATAACGAAGAAGGAGATCTCCTCAGAGTGGTTCCCAGATGTTTTTAGGGTGAGTGGAAGGGTTCTGTGAGTGATGGCTGGAAGGGGGCTTCCATCTAGAGCTTGGACGGACAGGGGATGATCCAGCGGCGTGCAGGGGATCCGTAACGCCCTGGTCGTCGCAGAGCTGATCAGATTCCGATCAGAGCCGGAGTCGATGAGCGCCTGAATGGGATGAGTCTGGCCGCTGATGACTAGGGTTACCGAGAGCAGTGGGCGTGGTTCTGGGAGTTTATCGGGAGGAGCGCCCTCTAGGGCTCCCAGTCTGACTAGAGGGTGCCTCCTTTTAACGGACAGTCCCTCAGCATGTGACCTGAGCCCCCGCAGTAAAAGCAGGCTCTTTCTAGGCGGCGGCGGCGTCTCTCCTCAGCGGAGATGTGGGTTCTGCCCAGCTGCATAGGTTCCTCTTGATTAATCTGCGCGCGAGGAGAGGAGGGACGGGGCGCCCTGGGGGGCGAAGGTCTTCTGGTTGGTGGCGACCTCCGGGTTGGCTGCCTTGAGCGAAGGCGCGAGTCAATCCTCCCAGCGAGATCCATGAGCTCGTGGAGGTCAGAAGGAAGTTCACGAGAAACTAACTCATCCTTGAGTGCCTCCGACAGACCTTCCAGGAAGACGTCGGAGAGTGCTCTGGCGTTCCATCCGCTTGAGGCAGCTAAGGTCCGAAACTCGATGGCATAGTCATAAGCGGAACGCGACCCCTGGCGGAGGCGTAGTAGCTTGGTGCCGGCCTCTCTGCCGACGTGAGATCGGTCAAAAACCCTTTTCATCTCTGCAGAAAAGTCAGCAAAAGTGTCACAGCATGGGTCGTGCGCGTCCCAGAGGGCGGTGCTCCATTCCCGGGCCCTACCTGTGAGAAGAGTGATCACGTAGGCGACCCTGGATCTCTCTGAAGAGAAGGTGGAGGACTGCAGTTCAAAAATCAGAGAACATTGTGAAAGGAAGGATCTGCATGTACCTGGCTCTCCGCCATAAGTGGGAGGGGCTGGCAGGCGTGGCTCTCGTGGAGGGTCCATGGACCGTGCTACGGGCATCTGAAGACGTTGCATTTGAGCGGTGACGTCAGCGAGCGTCTGTCTGGTAGTGACCAGTTCCTCCTGATGTTTACCAAGGAGAGTGCCTTGATTCTCCAGCGCCTGCCTCATCCTGTCTAATCCTGCTGGATCCATCGTATGGCCAGATTATTCTGTCAGGACGATGATCACGGAAAGGCGTGATGTCCGTCGGTGCGTAGAGGCGGGTCCAAACGCAGGTGCAGGAACGAGGCGTTGTCTGGTCGAGGATGAGTGAAAGCGAGCAGAGCAGAGAAATCTGTCAGCGTGGTGTCTGTGCCGAGACGTGAAGATAAGCCGTAGTCAAGAGAGCGCGCGTTGAGTCGGGAGCCGTGTAATCCGTCAGCGTGGTGTCTGTGCCGAGACGTGAAGATAAGCCGTGGTCGTGAAGGCGCGCGTTGGGTCGGGAGCCGTGAAGCCCGTCAGCGTGGTGTCTGTGCCGAGACGTGAAGATAAGCCGTAGTCAAGAGAGCGCGCGTTGAGTCGGGAGCCGTGTAATCCATCAGCGTAGCAATCAAATCAGAATCGAAAGGCGAGGAGGGGAAAAACGAGAATCGGAAACAAACTTGGCAACGTGAGGGCTATCAAATTAAACGCGAGAAAACTGGTACAATGGGACACAATAATCTGGCGAGGATCCAGTGCGCTGCGCTTCCTTATAAGCACAGATAAATCAGCGCTGAATGAGAAACCGGTGTGCAGGCGGGGCGGAGCGGGGGCGTGGAAGTGACATGACAGCGTGGGAAAACAAGGGCGCGTGATGAGGAGCTTGACATCGTGGGAAAGGAAATGTCAATTGACAAGAGCGGTCTTAGATCAGCGCGGTGCGCTGAGAGCATGACAGTTTGCTTCAGCATTGGAAACAATATTGTTTTAGGCTAAGTAATTATATACAATTCTTCATTGTACAGTACTTGGTCGGACTAAAGTCCTTCCATGCGCCATCTGGCGAATATTCAGTGAAGCACAACACATTTATTTAAATTCCCGAATGTTGCTTACGGCAAGTCGCGGCACGCTAAATTGCGGTATTTCACGGGAAAACACACGCAGTCTTAATGGCCACATCTGTATATAGTTTTTGTAATGTCTTAACAGGGACAAAACAATAAAAGACGTGGCAATGCCCCAGTTTAAATGGTCTTAAATTAAATTAATTTAATTACCTGATAGTAGGCTACCTTATAATCTGATAGTGTTAACTATGCGAATGTCCTGATTCATGAATATGCCAACATATCTTATTTAAAACGTAAAAATGTGTCGCCATTATCATAAGACATGAATGAACAATTAATAAATGAATATACCAACAACACACACACACACACACACACATATATATATATATATATACACTCAACAAGAATATAAACGCAACACCTTTGTTTCTGCTCCGATTTTTCATGAGATGGACTTAAAGATCTAAAATTCATTCCAGATACACAATATTACCATTTCTCTCAAACATTGTTTACAAATCAGTCTAAATGTGTGATAGTGAGCACTTCTGCTTTGCTGAGATAATCCATCCCACCTTACAGGTGTGCCACATCAAGATGCTGATCTGACATCATGAGTAGTGCACAGGTGTACCTTATACTGCCCACAATAAAAGGCCACCCTGGAATGTGCAGTTTTGTCTCACAGCAAAATGCCACAGATGCCACAAGCATTGAGGGAGCGTGCAGTTGGCATGCTGACAGCAGGAATGTCAACCAGATCTGTTGCTCGTGCATTGAATGTTCATTTCTCCACCATAAGCCGTCTCCAAAGGCATTTCAGAGAATATGGCAGTACATCCAACCGGCCTCACAACCGCAGACCACGTGTAACCACACCAGCCCAGGACCTCCACATCCAGCAGGTTCACCTCCAAGATCGTCTGAGACCAGCCACTCAGACAGCTGCTGAAACAATTGGTTTGCATAACCAAACAATTTCTGCACAAACTGTCAGAAACCGTCTCAGGGAAGCTCAACTGCATGGTCGTTGACCTCATCGGGGTCTTGACCTGACTCCAGCTCGTCGCCGTAACAGACTTGAGTGGGCAAATGCTCACATTCGATGGCGTCTGGCATGTTGGAGAGGTGTTCTCTTCACGGATGAATCTCGGTTTACATTGTTCAGGGCAGATGGCAGACAGTGTGTGTGGCGTCATGTGGGTGAGCGCTTTGCTGATGTCAATGTTGTGGATCGAGTGGCCCATGGTGGTGGTGGGGTTATGGTATGGGCAGGCATCTTTTATGGACGAAGAACACAGGTACATTTTATTGATGGCATTTTGAATGCACAGAGTTACCGTGATGAGATCCTGAGGCCCATTGTTGTGCCATACATCCATGAACATCACCTCATGTTTCAGCAAGATAATGCACAGCCCCATGTTGCAAGGATCTGTACACAGTTCTTGGAAGCTGAAAATGTCCCAGTTCTTGCATGGCCAGCATACTCACCGGACATGTCACCCGTTGAGCATGTTTGGGATGTGCTTGACCGGCGTATACGACAGCGTGTACCAGTTCCCACTAATATCCAACAACTTCGCACAGCCATTGAAGAGGACTGGACCAACATTCCACAGGCCACAATTGACAATCTGATAAACTCTATGCGAAGAAGATGTGTTGCACTGCATGAGGCAAATGGTGGTCACACCAGATACTGACCGGTTCTGAGTCCCCAGACCCCCAATAAAGCAAAAAACTGCACATTCCAGGGTGGCCTTTTATTGTGGGCAGTATAAGGTACACCTGTGCACTACTCATGATGTCAGATCAGCATCTTGATGTGGCACACCTGTGAGGTGGGATGGATTATCTCAGCAAAGCAGAAGTGCTCACTATCACACATTTAGACTGATTTGTGAACAATGTTTGAGAGAAATGGTAATATTGTGTATCTGGAAGGAATTTTAGATCTTTAAGTCCATCTCATGAAAAATCGGAGCAGAAACAAAGGTGTTGCGTTTATATTTTTGTTTAGTGTATATATATATATATATAATTTTATTATAATAAGTAAATATTATTATTTATGAACACGAAGTGCTTCGGGCTTTTCATCATGTTTTTTGCTGTGTGTGTCCAGCATTGAATAATCATTTCATCCATTATTTGACCTTGGCTGGGAATAAGGAATGTGATTGTGAAGCTTGTGTGTATCCACGCGCGCTTCTCATGTGTACGGACGGTGAGAGTTTGTGTGTGTTTGTGCGCGCGTCTCATATTTGACATTCATATGGACATTTATATAAAATGCACATTCTTAATACTTGTTGATAAGTGTATGTTGATAAGTAAATATGTGTATGTTGTCAAAGTATTTGTGGACATATAATTAGGAAAAAAATTTAAATTAAGGATGTCTTGAAACATAATGCAGTAACTCTTTTTATTTGAACACGGTAAATAAAGTCAGTATGTCAAATAAAGTCAATAGAAAAATCGGTAACTGAATAACTACCATATATTATTAAAGGGGTCATCCAGACACATTTTTCATTAAATGTTAATATAGAATAAAGAAAAATCACTGGGCGGCTCTTTATTATCGTAGAGTGGTTGTGTACGCACTCTCCTAACACACAGTTTAGTCCAAACAGCTTAAAAAAGTGCATGTAGGCCTGTATGACCCCTTTAAAACCAGTGAATGCTATCAAATACCACAAATGTTTACCTCGAGGATTAAAAAATTTAAATAAACACGAATATGCGATTTTATATATATATATATACTACAACTTGCCACATGCCCTTTCTAAGGTCCGATGCCTGGTCTCAATTTCTGTTAAGACATTCAAATGGTAGAGTCAGTATTTGATGTAATCAGAATGAGAACATGGATCCATCATGTCTTGTTACCACTGGTAGTGTAATGGTGTGGAGGATGTTTTCTTGGCACACTTTAGGCCCCTTAGTGCTAATTGGGCATCGTTTAAATGCCACGGGCTACCTGAGCATTGTTTCTGACCATGTCCATCCCTTTATGACCACCATGTACCCATCCTCTGATGGCTACTTCCAGCAGGATAATGCACCATGTCACAAAGCTCGAATCATTTCAAATTGGTTTCTTGAACATGACAATGAGTTCACTGTACTAAAATGGCCCCCACAGTCACCAGATCTCAACCCAATAGAGCATCTTTGGGATGTGGTGAAACGGGATATATATAGATAAACTCAAGCTAGGGTCCTTTTACTACACTGAAGTACCATTTAAAGCTATTTATTCATTTATCTTTTATTTGCTTACTTACTAACTAGAGAATGCTTTAGTAAAGGGCGCTAAAACTATGACAATATGAATGACAATGGAATATTAGGGAATGTGTGAGTTGACGCCCATGCACCAATCACTAACAATTAAAATGTTGGATTTGAATTAAAATGCCACTTATACACACGTGTTTAATTAAAATTTTAAATTAACGTGTTCACCCCGGAACAAAAGGGCGGAAACGGAGAAGTTTCTTTTTCCGTTTTTTGCATTGAGTTTTATCATTTAGCACTTTTAGTATTCATAGCAAAAGCAAACCAACAATGTGTGTAAAAAGTACCCGAAATAACACAGGATTTCGACCCAGCATAAACAACCCAACGATGTGTTTACAGGAACCCAGCATTTATTAGTGTACTACTACAGTACTAATGAATGAAGGAAGTGTAGTCAAAGCCCGGGGATTCTGCGTGCTGTCGTGTTGTTTTCAGGGAGTAGCATATTTTTTGTGTTTGTTGCATTTTATGTTTTTAGTTTTATCGATAAATCTGCTTGCGCGTTTCTCTGCCTTTTGATCAAAAAGCCGCACGCGCAACTTACTTTAACTTTGCACAAGGGAGTGTTTATTGTTTAGTGTATATTTAAAGCGCATAAACACAATAAAACAATAATGTTTTAGGCTAACATATCATATATATTTGTAGTCTTTTTGCACACACGCAGGTGCGTTACAATAATAATAATAAAAAGAAGGAGAAGAAAAATAAATTCGGAGCACTACTACTAATAATAATAATTTTAATACTGAATGGAGAAAGCGCAGTCAAAGAAGTATCATCACTGAAGGAGGGAAGAAAATTAAGAATAAATACATATTAGTATTTACAGTTTAAGTTTGACACGTTTATGAGTTCTGTCGCTTGCTATCAATGGACGCCTAAGAGACAGAACACATTTTCGGCTTCAGTAGACACACAATACTTCAGACTGAAACACAACTGCCCCCTACAGGTAATGAAGGGCATTTTCACAGCTTGCCCCACGCAGCTGTGGCAAGTCGCGGGATCCCTTTTCTTAAAACTTGCATTCTCAATGGCCAGGTCTGTAGCACTTTCTGAAAAGATTGAAATTATGGAAGTCTACCAAGTGATTTTACATCTTCAGAGCTCCATTAGTTGTTACAGTTGTCTGGTAAGAATAAAACTGGGAAGAGCTTATCATTTAAAATATTAAAATGTATTTATTGTATATGTATTAGATTCCTCATCATTTTGATATTATCCTGTAAGTTTAAGGTAAAGTATGAAATATTTAGAAGAAACATTTGTTGTTTTGGATGGGTTTGGACCTAAAGATTTTTTTTTTTATCGTTTTACAATATAACAATCAGCACAATTGACAAAAGAAATATTCAGCATTAAATAGCATCAGAGTATACAAATATAAAAACATATACATCATCAAATCCAGATTATATTGCTAAATTAAAACAAAAATCAAATAGCAGCCCATGAATGGTCGGTGTGATAACAATGGGTATTGTCTAGGTACAAGTCAAAGGGTTCATAAAGGATCCAAAAAAAATATTCCAGGTCTCTAAAAAGATGTATGTTTTGTTTTTTAAACTGTATGTTAAATATTCCAAATGCAGTGTGTCATTTATGACGTTTTTAAATAATTCAAAAGTTGGAGGGTGTTCCTGTTTCCAGTTTACCAGAATACATTTCTTAGATACATAAGAAATCAGACCTACCCTTTTGATAAATAAAGGGTCTAATACTTCATTCAAGTCCACCCCAAGAAGATATATTAAAGGAGCCTTGTGATACTTCTTTCCCAGTACCATCACAGAAAACTCATTTACTGTATCCCAAAACTCTCAGTTTTTCACAGTTCCAAAAAATATGCATAATGGTGCCCTTATGTTTCTTACATCTATTGCATAAAGACGATGCACCAGGATATATCTTACTGAGGTGAACCGGCGTCAAGTATATTCTTTGTATAAATTTATAATTTTGTTTAATTATTTTGTTACTAGAAAATGAGAAAAAGACACATCTGCATACAACATCCCACTGATCATCATCAAAATTACAACCAAGATCTTTTTGCCATACCTTTTTAAATGAGGTTAAAGATGAATCCGTTTGATCTCTTAGAACTACATATATCTCAGATATCTTTCCCTTCAACCTTACAGTATTCTCTAAAATGCTTTCTAATTTAGATAATTCCAATGAGATATGACCCTTTGCAAGTAAATCATTTATCAGGTGTCTGAGTTGTAAGTACTTGTAAAAATCTTTATTGTTAATATCAAATTTTCAGTTCAGAAAAAGATTTAAGTGTGCCCTCTTTAAGAACTTGCTTAAAGGAGGCAATGCCTTGATCCTTCCACTTAATGAATAATGTCCTCCTTATAGTGGGTGGTAAATCTGGATTATAGGACAAAGGCGACAAGATAGAAATTTTTGAATGCCATCTGCAAAATCTTTTAATATCCTGCCAGGTTTTCAGTATATTATAGATCACAATTGTCTTAACGCAGTTATTTACCTGCTTTATATTATTAATGTAAGGTAGTGATGTTAATGATACTGGATAAATGGCTTGTTTCTCAATATCAGTCCAACGTGCATTTTCTCAAGGGTGTACCCAACTTATAATATTTTTTGTTTGTGCTGCCCAATAATATAATTGAAAATCTGAAAGCCCTAAACCTCCATTTTCTTTTGATTTGCATAAAGTTTAAAGAGCAATCCTTGGTGGATGGTTATTCCTAATAAAAGTGCTAATTTGCTTATTTAAGGTTTTGAAAAAATTATTTATTTAAATAGCATGTTAGAGACTGAAATAAGTAATTATAACGTGGCAGTACATTTATTTTAATCACATTGATTCTTTCCAGAAGAGATAAGGGCAATAAAGACCAATATTCTAAATCATCCTTTATTTTTTTATTTAACGGAAGATAATTATGGCTAAACAGATCCTCAAGATAAGGAGATATCACCACTCCCAAATATTTAAAACCCGTCTGATTCCAAATGAAGGGTGACATATTGTGAAAATTTTCAGTAATTGGGGAGGATAATAAGCAGGCATTAGAATTAGCCAAATTAATTTTGTAGCCTGATATCTTGCCAAATTCATTAATAATACTAAGTGTTGAAGGGATAGATTGGTCAGGTTTAGTTAAATATAATAAAATATCATCTGCATACAGATATCTTATGAACAGTATTTGTAATATATACCCCTGAGACATCATCCCTACCCCATATAACTTCAGCGAGTGGTTCAATTGCTAGATTAAATAGTAACGGGGAAAGAGGACAGCCCTGTCGACAGCCTCTTCTTAATACTATTTCTTGAGACATAAAGTTATTAGTACAGATTTTTGCTAAGGGATTACTATATAAGCTTTTGATCAGCGATACAAATTTATCACTCATATCGAATTTTTTTAGTGCCGCAAATAAAAATTTCCATTCTATTCTATCAAATGCCTTTTCGGCGTCAAGGGATACTATTAATGTTTGTAAGTTATTCAATTTCGAATGATTGATTATATTCAAGAGCCTACGAATATTATCTGAACCATATCTAGCTTTAACAAAACCCGTCTGATCTGGGTGAATTAAACCGGGGAGAATTTTTTCCAGCCTGCTGGCAAGAAGCTTAGAAATAATTTTAAGATCAACTGGAAGTAACGAAATTGGGCGATATGACATGCATTCTGTTGCATCTTTATCCTTTTTATTAATTAGAGTTATAATAGCAGTCTTCATTGTTGCAGGGAGATTCCCTTTCTCAAAGAAATTATTTACCATTGGCATAAAAAGTGGTTCAATTTGAGGCCAAAATGCTTTATAAAATTCAGAAGGGAATCCGTCTTACCCAGGGGTTTTCCCTGACGCCAAGGATCTGATAGCTTCTTGTACTTCTAATGAAGTAGGCAATGCATCCAAATATGCCCTCCGCTTCTCCCCCAATGATGGTAAAGTTATGGAGTCCAAAATGTTTGTATATTTGAATCAGAGGGATTCTCAGAATTATAGAGCTCATTATAAAATGCAGCGAATGCTTGATTGATCAATTTTGTATCATATGTCAACTGACCATTAGAGTTACGAATTGCTTTAATTGTATGTTCCGCACGTTCCTTCTTCAACTGATAAGCTAATAATCTACTAGGTTTATTCCCAAATTCAAAATACTTCTGCTTCGTAAAAGACAGCAATTTCTTAGTTTGTTCAGTCTGTATAATATTTAATTGGTTTCTAATATTCTGTAATTTTTTAAGATCATCTTTTAAAGGATGCTGTTTATGAGGATGTTCAAGTTTGGAGAGTTCTGACATTAGCCCTATCATGCGCTGCTTTGTTGCCCTTTTTCTGGCAGAAGTATAGGATATTATGTTCCCTCTGATAACTGCCTTTGCAGCATCCCACATAACAGCTGGTGAAACGTCCGAGGCCGCATTGTCAGTTATATAATATTTAAACCATTCTTTAATATTGTTACATGCATCATTATTATTAAGTAATGATGAATTAAACCTCCAGTGTTTATGTTGAGGTGAGCCTTGACCTATGGAGAGATTAAGATAAACTGGTGCATGATCTGATACAAGTATTGATCCAATAGTACATGCATTTACAAAGGAAATATATTCTTGAGGCAAAAGAAACATATCTATGCGGGATACATATATAAACATATATATGTATTATGTCTTGTTAAGTAAAATGTATAGTCTCTGGTCCCAGAATTTAATTCTCTCCGTATATCAACTAAGGCTACTTCACTGGAGGCTAGTTTAAGGGCTTTAGAAGAGTTATGGTTACACATTGAGAATATAGACCTATCCAAATTTGCATCCAAGCAACAATTAAAGTCTCCTGCTGGATACCCTAGCCAACCCCGCGATAAAACTCCTCGGCTTCTTTGGGAGATGAGAACAGGTAAATCTTTTTGTCGTGAATAATTCGCAGTTTGCAGGGCTGGATAAGAAATCCACGATACATCCCTTTATCAGCAAACAGTTTTCTGACATTGTTAAACTCCCGGCGTTGTCGCATTGTTTCAGCTGAGAAATCCTCGGAAAAGTACAGCCTGTTTCCATCATAGATGATTTCTCTGCGTCTTGTTGAGCGAAACACCAGTTTCTTTTCCTGAAATTTAAGGAAGCGGATGAGAACGGCCCTGTGTTGATTGGGTTTGGCTGAAGCTGGAGTCCTATGAACCCGCTCCAGAGAGAACGGTGTGTCAAGTGTCATGCCCAACCATTGAAGCAGCATGTCTTGATGAAGTCCATAAGCGGTTTTGAGCCTTCTGCACCCTCGCGAAGACCGAACAGTCGGAGATTCTTTCTCCTGCTACGGTTTTCTAAATCTTCCATTTTTGCCTCCAGAAGATTCAGGTGTTTAGAAGCCGAGCTGATGAAAGAGTCGGTTGTATCCGGGCCGCTTTCTGCCGCCACAATGCGGTCTTCCGTCGATAATTTTTTCGTTGGCCGTTACCGCATTCCCAATTTCTGTCAGTGTAGGTGCATGTTATTCACAAGTTCTGACGCGTGTCTTTAGTTACACAGTGTCACTGACGACATCAGACGTTTCGTTGATTTCTTTGTCTCTTGTTTATTTTCAACATTAAAAAACAACGGTTGTTACAGTTTCTTGCATAAATCCACTGTAGTCACGACAAGTCGCTTGCTGTGTTCTGTAGCTTCGATAGATTACAGTTACAACAACTTATTTTACTGTATTCCTTTTAGCTTACTGTCTCACGTTATCACGGTCAAAAGCTTGTGTGCTCCAAACCTTTCTGTATCCTTCCGTGTCTTAACAACAACTACAACTAACGTGCGTGGTAGACATGGAACTGCATAACTGTGGGATGATGTCACAGAACAACCCATGAAATGATGTCCCAATACAAATTATATGTATGATACTTAATGCTTAATGCTTAACTAATAAACTGAAATAAGATAAACATAACAACAAATCACAAGAATGAAATATGGCCCTTACATTTCCAGCCCCTAATTGACAGGCAGGAAGACTGACAATTACACACATTTTTTGTTTTGTTGTTTTTTCCTTTTTTTTTTTACAATTTGGCCACAACATTTACTATTGGATTAAAATTTGAATTAACTTTCTTAACACTTTAGAATTAACTTTCTTAACACTTTAGACATTTGTTAACGGTTTAACTTAAGGTATTCATATCGCTGCGTACCAAATGAAAGGAACATGACTACTTTATAAGGTAATTAACAGTCCATTTCACATATCAGGCACAGCTTATCGATGGGTCTTTCCAGGGTACTGGTTTTAGTTTTGACCAGTACACGTCTCACAAGTCCTTTTTTATTAGGGAACACTTTTGTGATCCGTCCGACGACCCATGAATTTCTTGGAGAAGACTCATCAATTATTAGAACTACGTCTCCAGTCGAGAGGTTTTTTCTCACCTGAGACCATTTTTGGCGCTCCTGAAGCAAGGGCAAGTATTCACGCACCCATCGCTTCCAGAATAGGTCGGCAAGATACTGAATTTGCTTCCACTTGCGACGTGCGTAAGTGTCCTCTTTTTTGAAAAGTCCAGGAGGCAAGTTTGGCTGTTTTTTCATCAGCAGCAGGTGGTTAGGTGTCAGGGGCTCCAGGTCTGTGGGATCGTCTGTAGCGGTGGTAAGGGGACGGTCATTCATTATAGCTTCCACCTCACACAGAAATGTGTGCAAGCTCTCATCGTTTAGTGTTTGTTCTTTTAGTACAGACCTCAAGATTTTTTTAACTGACCTTATCTGCCTTTCCCATATTCCACCGAAGTGAGACCCAGCAGGAGGATTAAATATCCATTGTATCCCCTTTTGCATGAGGACGCCTTCAATTTTTGACTGGTTCCACTGTTGGATAGCTGTACGCAGTTCAGTCTCAGCGCCTATAAAGTTTGTTCCATTATCACTTCTCATAACTGACACCTGGCCTCTTCTGCACATGAAGCGTCAAATAGCATTTAAGCAGGAGTCTGTATCTAATGACTGCGCGACTTCAATGTGCACGGCTCTTGTTGTCAGACAAGTAAACAATACGCCATATCTTTTAACATTACTTCTACCCCGTTTGACCTCGAAGGGTCCAAAATAGTCTACCCCTACGTTAGTGAATGGTGGGTGATCTGGTGTTATTCTATCGCGTGGCAGTTCTGACATTTTTTGTTCACTATTCTTCGCTCTGATCTTTCTGCATGTCACACAACTGGACAGAAACTTTCTCACAAGGGAATTTGCTGTCGGAATCCAGTATTTCTGCCGCAATTTTGAAAGCATATAATTCCTTCCACAATGTCCAACCTGTTCGTGAGTGTTTCTTAAGATTAGGGTTGTAATGTGTGAGTCTTTGGGTAAAATGACAGGGTGTTTTGCATGCTCAGGCATTGCAGACCTACCAAGACGTCCTCCAACTCTTAGCACTCCGTCCTGCAGTACTGGATCTAGTTTGAAAAGACAACTGTTTCTTTTTACGGATGCATTACCCTTTTGTAACATGGAAATTTCGTCTTTGAATTTTTGGTTTTGAACGAACTTAATGACTTCGTTTTCTGTTATTGAGTTGTTTGCCTGTCCCTTAATCCTTTTTGTTTTCTGTTTAAGCATGTCTTTAACGCAAAGAATCCAGGCAACGGATCTTTTTAACTTATACCAGTCGGAGTGATAGTTAATCAGTTTACTCACGGCATCTGTGCTGTCTGTAGTTTTTACGAGATTCACTGAGGCTGAGTGTTTAATCTCAATGTCATCCTCTTTCGTCGACAGATCGTGAATGTTTTCAGGCCATTTACTCTCTGGTGTTTTAAGAAAGGGCGGACCATGGATCCAATTGTTGTTTTTCATGAATTTTTCACAGGAAACTCCTCTGGAAGCAGCGTCGGCTGGGTTTTTTAAAGTGTTGACGTACCTCCACTGCTGTGGCTTGGTTAACTCTCGTATGATGGAGATTCTGTTAGCGACAAAGGTTTTAAAGCGAAGTTTTTCATTAACAATGTATCTCAAAACAGTTGTGCTGTCGGTCCAAAACACAGAGTCCAGCAGTTCTATTTCCAGTTGACCTTTCAACATTTTGTCGTTGTTTACGGCGACCACTGCCGCTGTCAATTCCATTCGGGGAATGGTAGTTTGTTTCAAGGGCGCTACGCGAGAATTCCCCATCATGAATGCACAGTGTGTAAGTCCATCAGCATTTACTAACCTAATATATGAGACAACTCCATATCCCATTTCACTTGCATCTGAGAAGTGGTGAAGTTGTGCTGTATTTGTGACTCCAAAGTCAACTGGTTTTACGCATCTTGCTACACTAAACTCAGACAATTGATGCAACTCGTGTAGCCAGGCCCTCCATCTTTTTATAAATTGTTCGGGAATGTCATCGTCCCAAGCGAGTCTCTCTTTACATAACTGCTGCATTAAGATCTTAGCTGGCAGTATGACTGGTGCAAGGAAGCCTAAGGGGTCATAAATTGAACTAGTGACTGACAAGATTCCTCTTCTAGTCGCAGGCCGCTCTTTTAAACTAATCTTGAACTTGAGCGTGTCTGAATTAATACACCACAGCACCCCTAGAGCTCTCTCAACAGGGAGTACGTCTTTACTCAAATCTAAGTCCCTCATGTCTTTAATTCTCTCACCCTCAGGGATGGAAGCTAGCAATGTACGACTATTACTTGCCCACTTGGTGAGGTGAAACCCTCCACTTGCGCACAGTTTGGTGAGATTACTATATAGCGCAACTGCTTGACTATGACTAGAGACTGACTTCAAGCAGTCGTCTACATAAAAGTTTTTAAGTACTGTGTTGACTGCCTCGGCAGATGCATTGCTGCGGTTTTCTTCTGCTGTTTTCCTAAGGGCGAAGTTAGCTACACTTGGAGATGATTTTGCACCAAACAAATGAACAACCATTTTATACTCAACCAAGTCCTGACTCACGTCTCCGTTCGGCCACCACAGAAAACGCAACAAGTCTGTGTCCTTTTCCGGAACTCTGACCTGATAGTACATGGCTTCCACATCTGCCATCATGGCAACTTCTTCTTGTCTAAAGCGTGCGAGCACCCCAATGAGTGAGTTTGTCAGGTCGGGTCCCTGCAGAAGCTCGCTATTTAATGATATTCCCTGATAGCTGGCAGCACAGTCAAAGACTACCCTTAGCTTTTTCTTTTGAGGATGGTACACACCGTGGTGAGGTATGTACCACACTTGCCCGTCTTGTCGACTTAGGTGGGGTGTGGGGACCTTGACTGCGTGACCCTTTTTAAACATGTCGTTCATGAAGTTTAGATACTCTGTGTGAAAGGAGCGGTTATGCTTAAACTTCCGTTTGAGGTTCAGTGCGCGCTGCATGGCCGCGCTTCGGTTATTGGGCATTTGAATAGCTGCTTTCTTAAATGGGAGACCGATGTAGAAGTGATTATCGGTAAATTGCAGGGAGTTAGTTACAGAGTCTAAAAACTGATAGTCCTCTTGTGACAACTCAGCTTTGTCATCACAGTTCCGTTCAGGAAAATCATGGTTGTACTGTTGTATCAGCATTTGTTCTACACTTTCGATGGAGACTCTGTTGACTGCAACGCTCACTTGCTCATTGTCACATGTGCCTTCCTCGACCGACTCTCGAAGAGGTCCATTTATGGTCCATCCGAGAGCAGTCTTTACTGCATATGGCCCATTGTGCCTGCTGTTAATCACTCGCCATGGTTCTAGGAGCCTGTGCTCTTTGTTACCTATGAGAATTTCAACTCCAGCATTAATGTAAGGCAGTTTTACTTCGCTGAGGTATGGCCACTTATCAATGTCGTGCTGTTGTGGAATATTTTCCACTGAGACTGGGATACTCTTTTGTGTGAACACTTTGGGGAGTTCAACAAAGGTGTTTTCTTCCAGACTGCTAACCTCTAGATCAGTAAGCACGTAACTTTCTACTTGTTTCTTCGCGTTCATGGTGCTTAACATGATGTCAATCTTTTTAGCTTGTACGTTTAATCGCCTTGCTAGTGACTCTGTACAAAAGGTAGCAGAGCTACCTGGGTCCATAAAGGCGTATACTTCTACTGTCTTGTTGCCTTTTTTGGACTTTATTTTAACAGGTACTATGGAGAGAATACAGTCATCTCCAGCCCCGATACACGCACTCGTTTCGTGACTCGCTGCAACAGGCAATGTTTGAACTGGTTCGGTTTCGTCAGCCTTTGCGATCGCTTGAGCTGTGTCTTTTGCTGCAATGTGTAGCATGCGAGGATGTTTCTTTGAGCACAACTGACAGGTAATTTTCTTCGTGCAGTCTTTGCTTAAATGTCCTTTTACTAAACAGCCAAAGCAGAATCCATTCTTTTTTAGAAAGTCCAATTTGGCCTTGTATGTCTCATTGTTAAACTTGTGGCATTCGTCTAGGGTGTGATCTTGCTCACAGGATGCACAAGGTTTAGTGAAGGCACTAATAACTAATGCACCACTACTCTTTACTGTGATTGAGTCTCTATGATTTTTACCAACCTGTTTTACGCCGGTCGCAAAGCTGCTGCCCCTCTTTTCTTCAGTTTTTTGCTTGAATCCTGGAGAGGATTTGCTGCTGTGTTTTTTACCACTAGTCGAAACGTTCAGGTCTCCAAAGAGTGGGTTGGACATTACCTTTGCTTCTCGTTCTACGAATTTCATCAGCTGCACGAACTTAGCTCTTTCCTGATTGCGCTCCTCGTACTTGTATACGTGGCTTCTCCATTTTTCACGCAATTTGTAGGGCAGTTTTGAGGCAACACCTCTCAAGTTGGTAGCATTGTCTAGCTCATCCATGTAATCGATGCTTGACATGGTATTGTAACATTCTACTAGGAACAGGGAGAAAGTTTTTAGCGACTTTCCGTCCTCTGACTTTATTTCCGGCCAGTTGAGTGCCTTTTGCATCAGCGTTGTAGCGATTATTTGTCTATTTCCGAAATTGTCATGTAACAGTTTCATAGCCTCTGCGTAGCCACGATGTTCTGGCATGAGCAGGCAGCTTCTCACTAGGTCCTTAGGCTGTCCTTCAGTATACTGCTCGAGAAAGAACAGCCTTTCATGATTGCTATCAGTGTTGGTTTCGATGGCATGTTTAAAAGCTCTTACGAAGAACGTGAACTCAAGAGGGTCACCATAGAATGGAGGAACGTTGCGCGGAGGTAAGGAATGTTGCCTCTGACTCTTTGCAAACATTTCTGTAAGATCTGCCTGAAGTGGCATCCTACCCTGAGGCTCCACTATGTCAGTGTTGTAAAGTGAGTGTTCGTTACCTTGGGTGGGCCGTTCCATTAGGGTGCTTGACATTATGGGTTGGGCACTCACTGGCATGCTTAAGTGGGTTGCTCGGAGGCGTGATGGCAGCTCGAGGTATTCCGTTGCCGAACTGTGGTTGCAGTGGTCGTTTTGCTCTGGTTCCGGGGGGCGTGCACCACTTGTTTCGACGACCACGCTCCGTCTGGCAGGATGTTGTTTTTTGCGGTTCTGGTAAGAATTTAGTTTAGCATCGGCCATTGCAAGCGCCGTTTCCATTTCCAGCCTTTCCTTTTGTGCCTTTAATTGTGCTTGTTTAGCCTTTAGTTGTGCTTTCAATTGCTCTTCCTCAACCTTTAATCTTGCTTTCAATTGCTCTTCCTCAGCCTTTAATCGTGCTTTCAATTGCTCTTCCTCAGCCTTTAATTGTGCTTCCTCCAGCTCCAGCGCCTGCCGATCTCTCAAAGTTGCTGCTTTAGCCAGCAAAGCTGCTCTGTTGGCTTCTGCCTTTTTTAGTCGAGCTTCGGATGCTGCTGACGTTAAGGACCTCTTGGATGCCGCTGACGTTACGCTTCCGTGCCTTTGGGGGGCGGGCGTCTTACGCTCCGCCATTGACACACTGTCGTTTGGCGAAACTCCATCGTCAAATGTTTGAGACAACTTAAAGCGATTACTAGTGTCCGCGATCCACGACTCCACTCTTACCATGAATTCTGTGCAGCGCGTTAATCTAGGGTGATACCAGTGCTGCTGATCGGTTTCACGCTCTTCATCCTTTGCGCACGATCGCACTGTTACGTTACTTTCAATAAAGTCATTTAGCAGCGCTTTGTATTGGCGGCGCTTGGCTTTAACGTCATGCAAATTACAAGCATTGTCCATAAGCGCCTCTAGTTCATTGTATAATACAGTCAACTGACTCCACTTGCCTTCTCTGGCGCTCTTCAGTTCGTCGAGCACCATCACCTGCTCAGATTCGGCGATAGCGGCGTTGTCCTCGCCGTGTGACATGGTGAAGTTTAAGGCAGGCGAGTCCTCTTCTCGCTTTCGGTTTCAGTTGATGCGCGTTTTTGAAGTCGCACGCACGCTCTTCACAATCTTAAATCACTTATCTTCATTTCTGCGACGGAGCCAAGCTTTTGACTTTATTGTAGGTGCATGTTATTCACAAGTTCTGACGCGTGTCTTTAGTTACACAGTGTCACTGACGACATCAGACGTTTCGTTGATTTCTTTGTCTCTTGTTTATTTTCAACATTAAAAAACAACGGTTGTTACAGTTTCTTGCATAAATCCACTGTAGTCACGACAAGTCGCTTGCTGTGTTCTGTAGCTTCGATAGATTACAGTTACAACTTATTTTACTGTATTCCTTTTAGCTTACTGTCTCACGTTATCACGGTCAAAAGCTTGTGTGCTCCAAACCTTTCTGTATCCTTCCGTGTCTTAACAACAACTACAACTAACGTGCGTGGTAGACATGGAACTGCATAACTGTGGGATGATGTCACAGAACAACCCATGAAATGATGTCACAATACAAATTATATGTATGATACTTAATGCTTAATGCTTAACTAATAAACTGAAATAAGATAAACATAACAACAAATCACAAGAATGAAATATGGCCCTTACAGTCAGGTTGTTCTCTAATGTCATGACCAGTGATGATACTTAAGTTAATCGTTTTTCAATACCGTCCAATTTCGTTCCAAGCTCCGTTCTCAGTGATTTCAATTCAGCTAACACTTCTGATGTATCCGCCATGACAGCCGGGTCAGGAACGGCCTGAACTTTCTGTTTTTTCGCGCCTGTTTTACGAGCTCTAGTAAAAATGTTACACTGTTTTGGGGTAGGATGTTTGGACATACTCAAATTATTAATTTCGATCGGAGTTAATTAACTTTACAGGGGTATTATAACTTTTTTTGTGTGCGGGTTGTCAGAGCAAAACAATCAACCAGCCATCCTCGCCAAAGATTAATTTTAATACATTTTTATTACAGAACAAGACCAGACTATGCTTATCTGATTGTAGTGTCCAGGATAACATGTCAAATGAGCCCAAGCCTCATAAGATATTTTACTTTGTATCTTAGAATTGTGTTTTGTGTTAAAAGGCATCATGCATCATACTAAGAGAATATCTTTTCTGTTTTTTAAAAGTGTTTTAGACAATGGCATTATTTCTGATGATTAGTTTCTTGACCAATGTTGGGGGATGTTTCTTTGTAATTTAACTAATTACATTACAAAATTACTGTCTTTAAAAAGTAGTTACATTACAGCGTTACTTTCTGATAAAAGTAACTAGTTCAGTACTTTTCCACTGCAGAAAATGAAAACTCCTTTGTGATTCCTCATGCATGTTGTTTTAGTCAAGACCTTTATAATTATTCTACCGTCATCACTCAGTAAAGTTGGTCCATAATCTGTTAACTACTGATAGCTCTATCTCACCTATGCGGTTTCACGCGGTGGCCGTAAGTACGGTACATCATTCATCACAGTTGATCTTCACCTATCAAAACATATTTTAATAAAAGCCACCAAGCATATCTCTCTCATAACTTATAATAATAATTTGAAATAATTATAAATAAACCAGTCAAAATATTTTGCAAGATTTATTTCAAGAACTCTTCCATCAAAACATTTTTTATGATGCAAAGAGTAGAAAGAAAAGCTAATATGGAAAGTAAATAGACATTAAAAATAACAATGTACTGAGGCAACAACTCAGATTATGTTATGTTCACCTTTCAGATAACATAGAAACATAGACTAAACATAGATATTTTCCTAAAACTACCTTTTCTACCTCAATCACAGATACTGATTAGTCAGTATTTATTATAATCTCACACTTGATGTGACATGGAAATCAAATGAGAGAATACAACAGGTGTCAGGTCTTTTAGCTAGACATCTACTACACCCACATTTCCATAAATTCTGCCGTGGACAGAATTCCAGTTGATCACATTCCCACTTGGAGCATTGCTCTGTTTCTCATACAGCTGCTTAATCTGACTTGCAGTCAGCACACTATCCCACATGTGTACATCTGTAATTTCACCTACAAAGCTCTGGCTCTTGTCAAACCCCCACAGATACGAGTCAGGATCCTGTCCAAGGACTATACCTCCATCTGGATTCACACGATGGCCACGTTTGTAGATTTTCCGCAAGCTGTTGTTTCCATTTCTCCAGAACACAGTGCTTCCAGTGCTAGATTCCCAGGTGACACACAGGTGAGTGTAGAGATCAGACAGTGGAGGTAGAGTGAACATAACAGCATCACGGCTGCTTCTCAGGTAAAGAGAGAACTTTTCGTATTCTTGCCACACATTGAGCTCGTCAGATTGTGGTGTGCGAAAAGCAAACAGAATGGTCTCTCGACTGCTGCTAAGTGCAGTGGCGACACGCATGCAGAGCGTGAAGGCTTGTAAATTCAGAGGTTTCTTCGGGAAAACACGCATATACGATGTATCAGTCTCCTCAGGGAATGATAACATCTTACCTAGTGAGGGGGAAAAATGTGTGCTAAAGTTTATAATATGTGAATTTGCTGTTTTTAATAAGTGCATTAGTTCATCTCTCTGTGTTTTTTTCAGTAAACAATGATCTCATCTAGTGAAAATAATTATTTATCAGCAAAGATTCAAAATCTAATTAATTATACTTGGGCTTTATATATACAGTATATACAAGCAAAATAACAGGTCTTTGAAGGTAAGAAATCTGGCTGATAAACAAGTGATCAAATACTTATTTGACAGTAATTTACAAATAAATTGTTAGAAAATCATACAATGTGATTTTCGGATTTTTCTTTTTAGATTCTGTCTCTCACAGTGGAAATGCACCTATGCTGAAAATTGTAGACCCTCCATGATTTCTAAGTAAGAGAACTTACAAAATCACAGCGTGAACAATTAAGAGCAGCTTACTGCTATAGGCTGAGGCCAGATGCAGGAGGAACAGCAGGGCGAAGATTCCTGACTTCATCCTAACATTCATTATGTACAACAATAAAAGAAAAAACATAACCAATAATTTTATAGCATTTTATATAGCATTTTAAATGAAACAGAATTACTAACATCATTCATCAATGTTTTAGTATACACTTTATGACCAAAACTATGTGCGTCTTTTAAACTCCACCTGCACATATCTGTTTTTAATGAACCGGCCAATAATAATTATAATATGTACTTATTGTAACATTAATTTCAGTTTAAATTCACTGGATGTCAATATAACTAAATGAGTCAAATTCAAATTGGCAAATTATTAACTCCACAGATCTCAGTGAGTTACTCTATGCTATCAATAAAAACTTACCACAGAAATTACAGCTAATGTGTAAATGGAGTGAAGAAAAGCCAGATGTTTTTTTTTTCCAGTTTCAGACGATTGTGTCATATTTCTTTCATATATTTTGTTCTGGTTTCATGTGTATAAGTGTATATCTTCTGGTTCATGTGTATAAGTAAAGCCATAAATTGCCACAGGATCGTGTACAGTATGAGTAAATAACAACCGCTACAGTGTCTGAAGCCTACGGAAGGTTTAGTGATCTTCAGGAAGTTCTTTCACAGACATTTGTGAATAAAACTATTGACCTTGATTGAGGAATTGGCACATGGGTCCATTTACAGGAGGGGAACCAGAGAGAGAAGAGCAAACTAACAGGGTGTGGAAGAGAGGAGAGGGCTCTGACAAATAACAGCTAGTCGAGATCTGCTAAAGAACAGAGCTGTTATTAAGTTAGGCCTTTATTTGTCACATATACATTACAGCACTGTAAAATTTCTTCTTCGCATATCCCAGCGTAACTGGGGTCAGAGCACAGGGTCAGCCATGATACAGCGCCCCTGGAGCAGATAGGGTAAAGGGCCTTGCTCAAGTGGCATCCTGGTGGAGCTGGGAATTGAACCGCCGATCTTCCAGTCGGTAACTCAGTGCCTTAGCCCTCTGAGCTACCACTGCCCTTTGTGTGTACTAATGAGGACAAAAAATTCAAAAAGTTCTCCAGTAGGTCACCTTCAGAAATGTGTTGTTTTCCAGGAGTAATGTGAGGAAATAAATGACCATGTGATTAATCTTTAATTAGTAGTTATTTTAAAAAAACTAGTATGTAGTTTATCTTCATCTCATTGCAAGTGTTGATTATTTATTTAAACATATTAGAATGCATACTTTAAGTATTTTAATACTGTACAGTACCAGTTTTGAACACACCTTTTAATTAATGTTTTTGTTTTGTGATTAATGTTTTATAATCTTGAACTTTAAACTTTAAAATTATATATATGCCCCTTTTTTGATGGTCACATAACATGAAATAGCATTAACGATCAATCATTAAATCATTAATCGGTAGTTACTATAAAAGAGCTAGAGTTAAAAATCAAATGGATATATATATATATATATATATATATATATATATATATATATATATATATATAGAGAGAGAGAGAGAGAGAGAGAGAGATAACATAGTGTTCATTAAATGAATGATGAAATTTATGAATACTTACGTTATTAAGTGCTCTCTTACTTTTGTAACACCACCAAGGGAACTGCAGCTTTTGGTGAGAATGTCATCCAGTGTCTAATCAGAGTGGGTTTACAATAAAGATTTATGGGTGGGAGGTCCATTAGAGAATATATGGGTTGTGATCTGGCACCGTAATGTCCTGATGATGATTATGATGACTAATGCAGACAGAATCCAATATCTTGTAAACAATTCAAGATCACAGTCCAGTGAATATATGTTATATAACATGTCCCATATCTGTTTGTCTTAAACAAATAGTACCAGGAAAAAGAGAACTCCTGTTTTTACCCTTTACTATGTTTATAAATACTGTACATAGGAGTTGCATACACCAACTGTATCAGGTAAGATTTAGGCCTCATCACAGTACAGAGACAGCACTTGTTAAAGTAGTAAATGACCTCCTAGTGGCCTCTGATCAGGGTTGTGTAACTATGCTTGTATTACTTGACCTCAGTGCAGCTTTTGACACCATTGATCATAGTATTCTCATTCACAGACTAAAAAATGTTGTAGGAATTAGGGGAACGGCCCTCTTGTGGCTCAGATCCTATCTGATTGTTATTTTATAGATTTAAAAGGTGATTATTTTGCAACTTTGAGGAGATTTCTACAGAATTCTGCATGCAGGGACTCTGTGGGAGTGTAGTCGTGTTTACTGAGTGGATCCCAAACCTCACATCTGTACAGCACAATAGACGCAATGACGCAATTAAAGATTTTTCCACCAGATTGTAATTGGAATTTGTATTCTATAGAATATTTTATTGATTGCATATAGAGCTTTTCATGCTTTTGCTTTCAGTGCAATCCCTCCCAAATCAAAGCCTCCTGGGGCAGTCATAGTGTAATGCATGCTCTAGGGCGGTGTTTTCCAGAGTGAACATGTGCCTGTTTTGCTGAGATCTGGCCTTCTTTTGGAAAATGACATTTTTGGTTTGGCCAGATTGACTGTCAGGGACCAGTTCTGGCAGTACCGCTCCAGTACTGATTTGACTTCCATATTGTTTAGGGTGAGTCCAGAAGCTGCAGATTGTTCCAGTAACACCGCTAACTTATTGAAGTAAATATTGAACAGAGTTAAGCTCAAGCTGCAGCCCCGTCTCACCCCATGCTCTTGAGTGAAGAATTCTGTCCCTTTGTTGCCGAGTTTTATGCTGCATTTGTTGTTTAGATGATGCATGTTGTGCATCATATGTTGCTTTTGTTGTTTAGACTTGATGATGTCATATACTTTACCCCCTTCACCACTTTTTAAAATCTGATAAAATAATCCTGTGTGCCAAACCAAATGAAATGCTTTTTTAAAGTCTACAAAACATGCAAATTTTCGTATTGCTTTTTTGGTGAACATGTTTGTTAATTAGGGTAGGGTTTAAATATGATCAGTGGTGCGTTGGTTTGGTAGAAAGCCGATCTGACTCTCACTCAGGATGGTGTGCCCGGTAAGGAAGGCCTGGATCCGGGCATTGATTATACAGCAGAACACTTTTCCCAGATTATTGCTCACACAGATGCCCCAGTAGTTGTTAGGGTCTAATTTATCTCCACTCTTTTAAATTGGGGATATAAGCCCGCGGGTTGGTTGATTTTTATAGTGGTTTCTAAATTTTCTAGTTTATTTTGAATTTCTATTTGATTTGTTATAAGATTTTGTGGGGAGATATACCTAAAAATGTGATTCAAAATAGGTTCCCCTTATTCTTGGATCTTTTATCAATGGGTTCTGCATGTGTGTCAGGTGTAGGCTGTTCCATTTTTCCCCAGAACTGATTTCTATAAATAGATTCATCATCTTCTCTTAGTGTCTGATGGTAGTGGTGTTGTTTTTCCTTATAAAGTATCTGTTTATAGTTCTTCACTGTCTCACAGTACAGTTAAACCTCAGATTGCGAGTAGCGTGGTTTGCGAGTGTTCTGCAAGACGAGCAAAGATTTTAAATTCATTTTGACTTGAAAAACAAACCAGTCTTGGTTTACGAGTACCGAGTATCATGTATAGTGGAACCTCGGATTACAAGCATAATTCGTTCCGGAAGTGTGCTCGTATTTCAAAACACTCGTAAACCAAATTTAATTTTCCGATAAGAAATAATGGAAACTTAAATTCTTCGTTCTACAGCCCAAAAAATAAATACATAAAAATAATTAATAAAAAATTTTAAGTAAAAATGAAACAAATTAACCTGCACGTTACCCTTCAAAAAAGTAAAAAAATAAATCCCGACAGATAAGCGTTTCCCTTTGTGCATGCAGGCGCTGTGTATGTGTGTGCGCGTGTGTGTGTGTGTGAGGCTAGAGTAAGTGGAGACTCTTGCTTTCAGCCCCTCCTGTCTCCCTTTCCACATCTTACACAGTAAAACTTTCTTCTCTCGTTTAAACACACTCACACACACATTAACGGAAAGACTGTTGTTCTGTTCTAAATTATTAAAGCTTCTCTGCTTTTTTTTATGTTGCTCGCGAAAGCGTAACAGCTCGTTAATTCATGCTCGTGTAATGATGAGATGGACAAACTGGTCGATGCCCGTTCTTTTATTTTTTGCATTGTCAGGTTATAAGACCACCTTTCTTGTGGATCCTGCACTTAAATCCAACTAAAAATCTACTAAGAACAAAACTCAGGCTCAATATCCTAACTTTAAAAAAAGTAAAAAATTCTTACTTTTTTACCAGTCCTTTGCTCCCAACCAAACTCCTACAGCAGAACCTCAGGACCTTCCCTTTCCTCCTTTAGCAGAATTCTTCAACCTGTCATCTGATGAGGTTCAGCAGATCATCTCGTCATCTAACCCCACCACCTGTTCATTAGACCCAATCCCTTCCACAATGCTCCAGGCCATCTCGCAAGACCTCCTTCCCTTCACCACAACCATCATCAACCATTTCATATCATCTGGTCATGTTCCTGCTGCTTTTAAGAAGGCAAGGGTTACTCCCATCCTCAAGAAACCCTGCCTGGACCCATCAGAAGTTAACAATTATCGCCCGATATCACTTCTCTCTTTTATTTCCAAAATTCTTGAAAGAACTGTTTATAACCAAATGTCTCTTTATCTCTCACAGAACAACCTTAATGATCCCAACCAATCTGGATTAAAAGTGGCACATTCTACAGAGACTGTCCTTCTGTCAGTCACTGAGAAGCTCCATGCTGCTAGATCTGCTAAACTATCATCTGTCCTCATTCTCCTGGACCTGTCAGCTGCATTTGACACGGTGAACCACAAGACTCTATTATCTATTCTTACAAGCCTTGAAATTTGTGGAACAGTGTGGCAATGGTTTGCTTCTTACCTAGAAGATAGGTCATATGAGGTAACATGGAGGGGATCTACATCTGCCCCACGTAGACTCTCTACTGGTGTCCCGCAGGGCTCAGTACTTGGTCCTCTTCTGTTCTCCCTCTATACCCGGTCTTTTGGTACGGTCATATCATCGCATGGATTTTCATACCATTGTTATGCAGATAACACCCAACTTACTCTCTCCTTTCCTCCCTCTGACACTCGGGTTTCCACCCGGATCTCAGCATGTCTGGCAGACATCTCATCCTGGATGGCTGTTCATCAGCTGAAGCTCAATCTTAGTAAAACAGAACTGTTGTTTATCCCGTGTGACTTATCCCCATGTCAAGACCTTGTGATATCCCTGGACAACAACCAAATCACTCCTTCAACCACTGCCCGCAATCTTGGGGTAACCATGGACAATCATTTGTCATTTTCCCCACACATCGCTAACCTTACTCGCTCTTGTAGATTTCTTCTTTACAATATCAGAAGAATTCGCCCATTTCTTTCTTCACAGGCTACTCAGGTGCTTGTTCAGTCCCTTGTTATTTCAAGACTGGACTACTGCAACTCCTGGCAGGCCTGCCTCTGTCCATGATTCGTCCTCTGCAACTGATCCAGAATGCAGCAGCACGTCTCGTTTTTAACCTTCCCAAGTTCTCCCACACCACCCCACTCCTCCGCTCCCTGCACTGGCTTCCTGTAGCTGCCTGCATTAAATTCAAAACACTGATGCTTGCCTACAAAGCTAAAAATGGCCCAGCACCCACTTACCTCTCTGCTCTAATCACACCACGCACTGCACCACGTTCCCTCCGATCCTCCAGCACTGCTCGCCTCATTCCACCATCTCTCAGGAATCGAGGGCGCCATTCATCCAGGCTCTTTTCTGTTCTGCCACCTAGGTGGTGGAATGAACTTCCTCTAGATGTCCACACAGCTGAGACTTTGACTATCTTTAAACAACGACTCAAGACGCATCTGTTTCTCCAGTACTTGAACTACCCGCCCCCAAAAAAAAAAAAAACCCTCTTCCCAGTTGTGTTTGACTAAATGGCACTTAGTTATTAACCTAGTTAACCCAGTGTAAGTATGTATCCAATGATGTAGACTTTAAAGCACTTTTTGTAAGTCGCTCTGGATAAGAGCGTCTGCCAAATGCCTAAATGTAAATGTAAATGTAAACTTAAATCTCGCATTCGCGTTCACACACATCAGACTGCATTACCCACAATGCATCTCCCGCACTGGACTACTGTTACAACCCGCAACATGTTGGTCGCGCTGTGTGTGTTTAGGCTTCTGTGCTTTGTAGCGTGTGTATATTGTGCCCAGGTCGCGCTCCGCTCCTGATTCCACTTCAGGTTTTCCGACTGCCACTACAGCGTGTCCAGGTTCGGCTCCGCTCCCATTCCACTCCAGGTTTTTCAACTGGATACGGCTCAACCCTAGACTGGGACATAACACTACACTTCCGTAAACAGCGGTCATAAATCAACGTCTCTCTCCCGCTACACTGTTTTATCTAAAAAAAAGAAAAGCAATAAACATCGCTAATGACACTCGTGTAAGCGAAAACTAACAGAATCACTGCTGTAAATTAAAACAAACAAACAAATGACCCAGCACCTTACCTCCTGAAAAGATTTGCGAGGAGTTTCTTCGGAGAGCAGAATGTGTGTCTATTGCCTTCATTTCTGTGCGCGCGTGTGTTTGTGAATGAGGGTTTCACACACACACACACAGCCGGCACAGTGTCTAATTACGCTCGCGCACACACACACACACACACACACACACACCCCCCAATGAGGAAGAAAATAGATTTTTAACCTCTGTATTGAGAATTTCTTTTGCCTTACTCGCGCGCACACACGTGTGTTATAAGAAACTGCAGATGCGCTGTACACATGCGCTTCCGAACACATAACAAAATATGTTTCACACACACGTAGTCACAGTGTTATAGTAAACAGTACACGCATGCACAGATGTTGATTATACCAGTAAGAGACGAGCACTAAGACCCAGCAATGGAGACGATTCCGCAGCGCAAGAGAGAAAAAAAACGTTGGCTCAGTTGTGATCACGTGATGCTCGGCGTCTAAACAAGAAGCACATGCGTGAAACATGATACTCGGTGCTTGTAAACCAAGAAAATGCAAAAACTTGATGTATGAGGCTTACAGATGGAGCCACGCCAAATAGCCGCGGCCGTGTGAATTGCGTACGAATGGCGTACGGCTGCCCTATGCACGCTGTAATCCCCCCTCCTTTTCCTTCGAGAAAGGCGTGTCAAGATTTCACAGTAAACACGCCCATTCAAGCCCTATTTATGCATTTACCTGGTTCCACCACTAGATGGCGCTTCGTTCTCAAGGACACGTTAACACAAGCCAGCAATTTAGCTGCGCTGAGTTGCAATCACGTGATTTTAACAACCCACCCCCACCCCCGCCGAACTGACGCTGCCAAACTGCACCAGAGATGAAGATGGCGGATTAATGGACTATTCGCGGTAAGTGGTGTTTTAATTCATAAAATTTGTTTGGGATTAGTTTACAGTTTATTTCCCAATTTAGTTTTTTATTAGCCGTTTTGAAAATCACTGGCAGCACCAGCAGCGGTCAGATGTACCTTTAGATAACTTAATGATCTGTTTACCAAGTCTGGAGTTAACATTACAGCTTACTGTCAGTGTCACAAACTCACAATGTCACTCCTCTTTAACTAAAAAAGACACAAAAGCTTCGAAAATACTATTAATGTCCCTATTACAAAAGCTGCACTACCGGATGAAGAGTGTTTGTGCTCTATAAAAATGCCTTTAGAATCTGACCGCGTGTCTGGATAAATTCAGCATTTATTTATTCTTTGGGTAAGAGTTAATCTGCAGGTTATATCTGTGAATATAATGTGATGCAGTTCATGAAGGACACAAGCTGAGGATAGATGTACAGGAGCTCGCGAGCTAAACGCTCATAACCAGGTTTATATTTTTCTCAATTTGGCCGTGACTTTGCGCGGTAGCGCGAGCGCTTAGTTACCGAGCTGGATAAAAACTCTGAAGTGTTTATCAGTTAAGGAGTGGGGGGAGGGGGAGGTGTGTGTGTGGGGAGGTGTGGGGGGCTTCAGTACTCGGGAAGTTATAGTTTGGCTTCAGAGATGAACTAATATATACGAGTGTTATATCGCTTAACTTATTTGTATAAAAAGCGCATTAAGTAAATTCTCGGTTAATTTAATGCAGACGATAATACAGACAGACCGGGGTTAACACTAACAAAGTTCAATGGTTAAAGTTATCCCAGTTTATTTACATTCCAGAATTCCCCAAAACAGTATTTTACACACTCTGTGGTGTAGGTTTACTAATATCTTTTATATTTATTACAACTAGATATTCTGTAAAGTTTATTTATCTTTGTCTCCACTAAATTCTCCTGTTGTCTTTAATCAGAGCTCCGCCCTGGAGGATTGGGGGGTCAGACGGATGACGGTTGGCCTTTTGGAGCTACTGGAGGAGCCTGAACAAGCTGTTGAGGGAGCTGTAGGAGGGATGACGTCACAGTGCAACAGCTTTAGAATGATGTTTGGTCAGGTCTACTGTATATTCTGAACATAGAATTGCAAAACGTCTGATACTTTAGGGGGAAACAAAAAATTAAACAGTTCCATCTTTAATATTTTTTAAAAAATGATATTTTAATATAAAAGAACCAGATAGAGACTGATAAGCAGCTGGTGTTATCCGGGTATTTTAATTACCTTTAAGCAACAATTAAAAATGTTTTTACCTGTTTAATACAAATTATTGTTTTACCTTTGACTAGTTTTGAAAGAATAAATTTTATTTTTAAAGTCATGTGTGCGTGTTTTAATTGTTGGGGGATTGTTTGTGTATTTAAAAATACATTTACTTAAACCAACAACTTCAATGTGCAAAAAATGGGACCCGACGTTGTTTTAAATAGTCAAAGAGTTGGGCTAATAATGATAATTATAATAATAATAATTATTAACACTTGATCATATGTATCTGTGCTAGTTTGTGTTTGTGATAAAAACCATTATAATCATTTTTTCTCAGTATACATTTTTTTGGGGGTTTAAGAACTCCATCAAAAGAGCAAAGACAAACTTAGAAGGAGTGGAAGGTAAGAAACCTTAGTGGAGAATACTGACTATGACATGGTGCCAATTGCTCTGTGTGTGTGTGTGTGTGTGTGTGTGTGTGTGTGTGTGTGTGTGTGTGTGTGTTTGGCGGGGGGAGGGGTACTTCAGACTTACTTGTCTGTGCCCAAATGTTTGTGTTAAAGCAACGAAGAAATGCAGGAGCGCGCACGCACACACACACACACACACACACACACACCTTTTATCCACAAACGCTTTAACTGTTGTCTTGTAAATCGTTGATTAAACCTATGAACACAGCTTTTCAGCACTAGTCCTAAACACAAGCGCAGGGTCTGTTTTTGTCCTTAACTTGCCTTTTGTCCTTACACAATGATAACATGTTGTTTATTTTGCAGGAAAAGGTAATAAGCAATATTTAAAATAAAACAAACCAGGAAGTAAGTGTTTCATACATTAAGGTGCTGTGTATAACCAAGTGCCCCAACAGACATAGCAACAGTGTGTGCACTGTGGGGGATTGGAAGGTGAACGAAGATAATCATTTACAAGACAAAAGACGTTCAGATGTGTGTTATGCCCTAACCCCCCCACCTCCCCCCGACCGCCACAGATTGCCCCCCATTATGCAATCGCTATCTTCAAAGAAAAGCCGCCGCCCCTTTTCATTTCAATGCTATAGCGAGTGTTTTTCTTCCCCTCCGCTCGGTTTTGTGAACACAGTTGCGTTCAGTAACACGATGGAACCAATAACCTAAACAGCAGCAACAACAACCATTATGATCACACTTTGTTGAATTTATATTAAATATTTCGCAGCTCTGTCCTCTTTGCATTGCTACGTGTTTATTTACTTCCTTTTTGCATCACACGTAATGCACTCTAAAATCGACACTATCAAACTTGGAAATGATATAATATCCAATCAAACATCACCTTATTAAAAGTAACGAATTTGTCACTACTCTTCTCTTATGCAGCACGGCTAAAAAGATAATAAAAGTTACACCAAAGTGCTGCAGGTTTGGTGTCCGTGAGCTTTTCCTAATCAGAGTTAGACGGGGGGCATTTTGTGGCTGATCCAGTTACACTCTACTAAGATATTACACAGAGGGGAGTTCACTTCTGTTCTCTTCATCCTAGTTTAATTTCATCTCATAAAATAATAGTAAGTTTTGGAAAGTCTGAGTTCATCTCCCCAGTCAGTGTTGTGTATGGGCAGGGTAGCATCATGGCAGGATTGGTGTCATTTTTATCATCTTTTTAGCCGTGCTGCGTAAGAGAAGAGTAGTGACGAATTCATTACTTTCGTTACTGGACTATTTTGTCTGCAAGTGAAATACATCGATACGTTAATAATTTACACCACGATAACATTACTGCAGAAGGATCTGTAGAGACGTGACTTCGAGACGTTCACAGTATATTCGAACCGTAGACAGGGTTTATTCTGCAGAACATTCCAAAACAGCCATGTCCAATAAAACACTGCATCTTTAATAAGCCACATTGGTTTCGAGTTAGAAGTAAAATTAACGAAAGACTAAGAAGCCCCGTAAACTTGACCCTGACAATAATAGTCGATTGTTTTTATATTTATGGGTTTAAATGTTCAAATTAACGTTTCAGAGTAGCCTATATAATTTGTCTTGTCATCTGTTTACAGCGTTTGCTGATTTTGTGATTGAGACCCATGGGTTACATTTAAATATTTTTATTAGTAGTAGTGAGCCAGGCTTTAGTAACCTTGAATAAATCACAATATAAGCCCTCTCCCGCGCGCACGCTCTCTCTCTCTCTCTCTCTCTCACACACACACACACACACACACACACACACACAAACAAATAAAACATGAAATCGCGTAAAACCAAAAATATATAAGCAGTAAAAATTACAGTAGTATCCTGTAGGTGATTCCTGTCCTGATAACAGGCGCTGACCCTCTGGAACTGTTTAGTTCTGTTAGTATTGTGTTCAGGTGTGAATGTTTATGGGGATATATTCTGTCTCTGCCGCCGCATCTATTCACCGTAGTAATAAGTGATTAATGTCCCATCAGATCCTCGATGGGGGAACGTTATGCTGGTTAAATGACTAAAGACAGACTGATCCCTGGACAGATATTTATTTCAGATATTATGCGTTATTAATCGATTTGTTTTGCCAATTCTTGACTATCAGCGAAAAAAAAAACAGCGAAAACATCAAAAATATAACGAAAACAAACTCAAGCAGAAGTTAAATTTTAAGCTTTCCTTTGCAGCTAAATATTATCTACCAGAAATGGATAAAATACACCATAATGTAAAATACTGTACATAGCCCGCATTTGTATTCCATACCTACAACGACCGGTATAGATAAATTACAGATGTTACCGTGTCTTTAAGTATTATTAAGGATGTCGTGAAAAATATTGCAATAAGTAGTTTTATTAATTAATTTAATCATTAATTAAAAATAGCATAAGCATCATGGGTTGTGTATTGAGGGATTTAAATCTGTTTTATGAATCGTTTTTTATCCCTCTTTTTTACCACATCATCTATTTATGAAACTATGTTGACGTAAGTTATGTTATATATATCAAATATAGTAACCGGCTGCTTGGACACTACAGTTAACTGAAGCAGTCAATGCTCCATCTGGCGGAATTATACAGCATTGCAACCATCTTTTTAAAAAGCGCATGGGGGCGTTTATGGGGCGGGGCATCGTTAACTACATCATCGCGGGGGATCACATTCCGTGCACGGATCGATCATGGTCCTGTCACGGTCCTGTCATGGACCTATCATGCTCCAAGCGGCTGTTTGACGTGGCTCCCACTGTATATCAAACATCTCTGTAAGATGCCTTACTTTCACCTTCACTAAAATGGACACTCTCAATTGATGTATGAGGCTCATATCAAACATCTCTGTAAGACGCCTTACTTTCACCTCAGGAACATGTGAAAAATATTATTTCTGATGCAGAAAAGTTTTTCATTTGTCTCCTGAATTCATTTGTCCCCTCCCGGCTGGACTTTTGCAGTGCACTCCTACTGGAAAAATCCTTCAAAAGCTGCAGTATTATCAAAACAGTGCTGTTAGTATCCTGATGAGAGGGTGTATATATGACCATATTATGCCCATTCTTAAATCTCTTTAATGGTTCCTTGGTTCATTCAGAATCGAATACAATGTTCTCTTCTGACCCACCAGTACATCATCTATGTGGATGCACCTCCCTACCTTAAAGAACTTATTACCTTACATACATCTACATGCAACCTCCACTTTGTGTTATCTTTTAAAATCTCCTATGACCAAGCTACATACGAGATCAGCCTTTAGTCTCAGCTGCACCTGTGGAATGCTCTCCCAAAGTGTCTGAGGATGCCACAGACTGTTGATGCTTTTAAATCTGTTCTTAAAACTTAAATCTGGTCTAAAAATCTTTTTATAAGAGCTTTTGGGTCAAATTAATTTGCATTATAAATACAATGTGTGAGTAGTACTAATAATAATAATAATATTATTATTATTATGGAAAATCTTCTTCTTTGTCTTTCGGCTGTTCCCTTTCAGGGGTCGCCACAGCGAATCATTTGCCTCCATCTAACCCTATCCTCTGCATCCTCTTCTCTCACACCAACTAACTTCATGTCCTCTCTCACTGCATCCATAAATCTCCTCTTTGGTCTTCTTCTAGACCTCCTGCCTGGCAGTTCCAACCTCAGCATCCTTTTACCGATACAGTATATTCACAATCTCTCCTCTGAACATGTCCAAAACACCTCAATCTGGCCTCTCTGACTTTATCTCCAAAACATCTAATGTTGGTTGTTCCTCTAATAAACTCATTCTTGATCCTATCCATCCTTGTCACTCCCAAAGAGAACCTCAACATCTTCAGCTCTGCTACCTCCAACTCTGCCTCCTGTCAACTCAGCGCCACTGTCTCTAAGCCTAAGCCGTAGAGCATTGCTGGTCTCACCACTGTCTTGTACACCTTTCCTTTCATTCTCGCTGATACTCTTTTATCGCACACCTCACACTTTTCTCCACCCATTTCAACCTGCCTGTACCCGCCTCTTCACCTCCTTTGAACACTCTCCGTTGCTCTGGACCGTTAACCCTAAGTACTTAAAATCCTGCACCTTCTTTACCTCTGCTCCCTGTAGCCTCACCGATCCTCTTGGGTCCCTCTCATTTACACACAAAGATTGTATTCTGTCTTGCTGCGGCTAACCTTCATTCCTTAGCTTTCTAGAGCATACCTCCACCTCTCCAAACTTTCCTCTACCTGTTTCCTGCTCTCGATACAAAGCACAATGTCATCTGCAAACATCATAGTCCATGAAGACTCCTGTCTTACCTCATCTGTCATCCTGTCCATCACCAGAGCAAACAAAAAGGGGCTTATAGCCGATCCTTGATGCAGACCCACCTCCACCTTGAACTCTTCTGTCACACCTACAGCACATCTTACCACTGTCTTACAGCTCTCATGCATGTCCTGCACCACTCTAACATACTTCTCTGTCACTCCAGACCTTCTCATATAATACCACAGCTCCTCTCTTGGCACCCAGTCATACGCTTTCTCTAAATCTACAAAGACACAATGCAACTCCCTGTTACCTTATCTATACTTCTCCGCCAGCTTCCTCAAAGCAAATACTGCATCTTATGTACTCTTTCTAGGCATAAAACCATATTGCTGCTCACAAATGCTCAGCTCTGCCCTTAACCTAGCTTCCACTACTCTTTCCCACAGCTTCATTGTCTGGCTCATTAGCTTTATACCTCCATAATTGCCACAGCTTTGCACATCTCCCTTGTTCTTAAAAATTGGCACCAATACACTTCTTTTGCATTCCTCTGGAATCCTCTCATCCTCCAAGATCTTGTTAAACAAACTAGTCAGAAAATCTACTGCCACCTTTCCTAAGCACTTCCATACCTCCACAGGTATGTCATCAGGACCAACAGCCTTTCCACTTTTTATCCTCTTCAACGCCCTTCTCACCTCACTTCTACTAATATTTGCTACTTCCTGTTCCACAACAGTCACCTCTTCTACTCTTTTCTCTCTGTTCTCCTTAGTTTTCCTTATTCATCAACTCCTTAAAGTACTCCTTCCATCTTCCCATCACCCTCCTGGCATCTGTCAGTACATTTCCATCTCTATCTTTAATCGCTCTAACCTGCTGCACATTCTTCCCATTTCTATCTCTCTGCTTTGCCAACCTGTACAGATCCACCTCTCCCTCCTTACTGTCTAGCCTAGCATACAAGTCCTCATATGCTCTTTGTTTAGCCTTTGCCACCTCTACCTTCACCTTACTCTACATCTCCCTGTACTCCTGTCTACTCTCTTCAGTCCTCTCAGTGTCCCACTTCTTCTTAGCTAGCCTCTTTCCCTGTATACACTCCTGGACTTCCTCATTCCACCACCAAGTCTCCTTGTCCACTTTCCCCTTACCTGATAATACACCGAGTACCCTCCTACCTGTCTCCCTGATCACACTGGCTGTAGTTGTCCAGTCAACTGACAGCACCTCCTGACCACCCATAGCCTGTCTCAACTCCTCCATAAAGACTACACAACATTCCTTTCTCAGCTTCCACCACTTTGTCCTCTGCTCTGCCTCTGTCCTCTTCACCTTCCTCACCACCAGGGTTATTTTACACACCACCATTCTGTGTTGTCCGGCTACACTCTCCCGTACCATTTTGCAGTCACTGATCTCTTTCAGATTACAACATCGACACAAGATGTAGTCGACCTGAGTGCTTCTGCCTCCACTCTTATATGTCATCCTATGTTCCTGCCTCTTATGGAAGAAAGTATTTACTACTGCCATTTCCATCCTCTTTGCAAAGTCCACCACCATCTGTCCTTCTACATTCCTGTCCTGAAGACCAAACCTGCCCATCACATTTTCATCACCTCTGTTTCCTTCCCTAACATGTCCATTGAAGTCTGCACCAATTACCACTCTCTTACCTCTGGGGATGCTCTGCATCACTTCATCTAACTCACTCCAGAATTTGTCACTCTCTTTTAACTCACATTCAATTCAATTCAATTCAATTCAATTCAATTTTATTTGTATAGCGCTTTTAACGATTTACATCATCACAAAGCAGCTTTACACAATCAAAAGAATTAAGTGTGTATGAAATGTGAATGTGTATGAATCAAAATTATATGATTGTCCCTGATGAGCAAGCCTAGGACGACGGCGACAGTGGCAAGGAAAAACTCCCTGAGATGGTAATAGGAAGAAACCTTGAGAGGAACCAGACTCAACAGGGAACCCATCCTCATCTGGGTAAAAACAGATAGCAGGGATTGATGTGCATAATAATATGCGAGACTGGAAGTTCAGTATAAGAGGAGATGTGTAAGATTAAAGTCCAGTTTGTTCCTGGAGGTTCAGGTAGTCTATAAAAAATTCCAGTCCTGAACTATTGAGCGACTGAAGTCACAGGTCCTCAGAGAACAGCTGTCTGCATCAGTCGAGGACAGGACCACCTGCATGGAAAAGTGAAACCAACCCCAGTCATCACACGCATTCCAGGCAGACCACACAGGGGCATCCATGTGATGAGATCTCCAACCAGAAGCAGGACTCCAGGATGAGTTAGAGAGGTCCAGAGGGCAGAGGGAGTCTGGATCACTGACAGCTCAGGAGCGACATGTATAGCTCGACAGAAAGATAGGTAGAGGAAAAAGGAGAGAGGGAGAGAGAGAGAGAGAGAGAGAGCAGAAAAGGAGAGAGCAAAGAGATGGAGAAATAACAGTTAGGTATGGTCACAGTCGAACAATGTAAAAAGTGAATGTATATTTAGTGCAGAGTGCAAGCAGAGACTCCGGCAGGACTAACTATGACAGCATAACTAAAAAGGGAGAGCCAGAAGGAAACACAAACATGAGGGCTTCCAGAGATGTAAGGCAACCAATCACCTCACCGTCAACAAACCTGAGTGATCAATGAGAGTGGGGAAGACAGCATCCAAACATACCAGTTCACCTAATACTCTACGTCCATGAGTCCCCCAGATCTGCTCCTTTACCTAAGGCTAATCTATTTATAAAAATGCTTGGCTACATAAATAGGTTTTTGGACTTAAACACTGAGACTGTGTCTGAGTCCCGAACACTATTTGGAAGACTATTCCATAATTTTGGGGCTTTGTAAGGAAAAGCTCCTCTCTTTGCTGTAGTTTTAATAATACGCGGTACTCACAAGCAGCCTACATCCTTTGATCGAAGTAGGCGTGGCGGATTGTAAGACACTAGCAGTTTACTCAGATACTGCGGCGCGAGACCATTTAATGCTTTATACGTCAAGAGTAGTATTTTAAAATCGATGCGAAATTTCACAGGAAGCCAATGCAATGTGGATAAGATAGGGGTGATGTGCTCATATCTTCTGGTTCGAGTAAGGACTCTCGCTGCTGCATTCTGGACTAATTGAAGCTTGTTTAAGCATCTAGCTGAACAACCAGACAGTAAGGCATTACAATAGTCCAACCTAGACGTGATAAAAGCATGAACTAGTTTTTCTGCATCGTTTAGTGACAATATATTTCTTATCTTGGCAATATTTCTAACGTGAAAGAATGCTATCCTGGTAATATTATCTACATGTGCTTCCAATGAAAGGCTTGAATCTATAATCACACCGAGGTCTTTTACTGTTGCACTTGATGGAACAGAAAGGCCATTTAAAATCACAGTGTGATCAGAAAGCTTACTTCTAGCTGCTTGTGGTCCTATGACTAGAACTTCTGTTTTATCAGGATTAAGCAGAAGGAAATTAATTAACATCCAATCTCTTATGTCCTGCACACATTGCTCAACTTTAGTAAGCTGGTTTTTCTCATCTGGTTTTGCTGAAACGTATACTTGTGTGTCATCAGCATAACAATGAAAACTAATACCATGTTTATGAATTATGTTGCCTAGAGGAAGCATGTAAAGGGAAAAAAGCAGTGGGCCTAAAACAGAACCCTGTGGAACACCAAACTCAACTTGAGAACATGAGGAATGGTCACCATCTAAATTTACAAACTGATAACGATCAGTCAAATACAATCTGAGCCATAAGAGGGCCGTTCCCTTAATTCCTACTACATTTTCTAATCTGTGAAGGAGAATATCATGATCAATAGTGTCAAAAGCTGCACTGAGGTCGAGTAACACAAGTATAGTGACACAACCCTGATCAGAGGCCACTAGGAGGTCATTTACTACTTTAACGAGTGCTGTCTCTGTGCTGTGATGAGGCCTAAATCCTGAATGATACAGTTCATGTATGCTATTCCTATGTAGATATGAACATAGCTGTTGTGATACTACCTTTTCCAGAATTTTAGAGATAAACGGGAGGTTTGATATCGGCCTGTAATTGGAAAGCTGACAGGGGTTAAGGTCAGGTTTTTTGATTAGTGGTTTAATAACTGCTAATTTAAGGGATTTAGGAATATACATCCTACCTGTGGGGCATAACCACTAACAACATTGAGCATTATCCCTTCAATTTCCAGCTTCAGACTTATCACCCTATCTGATACTCTCTTCACCTCTAGAACATTCCTTACAAACTCCTCTTTCAGAATAACTCCTACTCCATTTCTTTTCCTATCCACACCATGGTAAAACAATTTGAACCCTGATCCTAAGCTTCTGGCCTTGCTACCTTTCCACCTGGTCTCCTGGACACACAGTATATCCACCTTCCTTCTCTGCATCATATCAACCAACTCTCTTCCCTTCCCTCTCAAGTTCAAGTTCAAGTTCAAGTACGCTTTATTGTCATTACAACCATATACAGTTAGTACACAGTGAAACGAAACAACGTTCCTCCAGGACCAAGGTGCTACATGCAACATAAATTTACGACATAAATTAACATAGACACTAAACTAGCTAACCAAGAGGCCTAGTTAACTGGCTAGCAGAGACAGGACAGAGAGACCTAACATAAATTACAACATAAATTAACAATAACTAACTAGCTAAGTAACATTTTTATAGACAACATAAAGTGCACGTGCTCATGGTTCCAACATTCAAAGTCCCTACTACAGTATCACTCCTAAACTCTTGCCTTTCCTCTTCTCTCTCTGCTTTCGAACACGCCTTCCTTCTCTCCTTCTTCAACCAACAGTAGCCCAATTTCCACCAGAACCCTGTAGGTCAACAACACCAGTGGCTGGCGTTGTTAACCTGGGCCACGACCGATCTGGAATGGGAATTATATTTGTGATTCAACTTTTTTATTTGTTTTATTTGATAAACATATATGAGGCTCATTATTATGCAGTATAGAGTGACATAACTTTCTTTAGCACAACCTAGGCAATATGATAAACTGAGTTTTAGTTTATTTTCCCCAAACATACAAACATGACTGAGTAAAAAAAAAATAAAAAATTACAGAAGCAAAGAAATAGCACAGACACGTATGATTATTTTTTATTTTTTTCAGTTGCTGAAAAAATGCTCATTTTAAGTGTCATTTCTATATTCTGGTAGTGGTACATGTTATAAAAGTAATGATAACATTTGTTCTACCTGACACATCCGAAAACCGAAATAAACAGTTTGATGCCTGAAGCTTCCCCATTGACACAAGCAAGACTTACATATTAGCCCTTTATTGCTCTTATCATCATTGACTTATGCTGTGTTGCGGGCATGTATCTGTCCTGCTTGCGTTTTAAGGTTTACATGGCACAGGAGTAGCTCAGAGTGTGAGTGCAGCTGGTAGCGAGGTAGAAACAATCTGAAAAGGGGTGCTCCAGAATTAATAAAAATGACAGCCTAGACCGAAAGCCGGGTCATGACAGATTCAGAGGTTGGCACAGTGGGCCATCTACAGGTTAAGATCTAGAGACAAACTAGATCAAACTGGTAAACTAACATTTGGGTGTAGAGCATTAAGCGAGCACAAAAATACAAGACCATGAATACCCAATAGCTAGTCAAGGACACGAGAGAAAAACAGACAATAATTTGGTACAGATGTAAGGGTTAACCTCTAAAGAGCCCCAATGCGCCCAAAGACTATTTGTGTTTGTAGTTTGTTTGTTCTGTTTAAGTGGGAACTGCATGTCCCAGGTTGCACCTCGGTCAGGTGACGTAGGCATTCACCTGAACCGAGGAAAGTAATTAGGTTTATTATAAATAGCCTGCCTGAAGCTCAGTCAGGCGTCTAGCGTTTGTTGTTGTTGTGGTTAGAGATTTTGGTTGTGTTAGTAATGTAAAGTAGTATGGTTACAAGTGCTCTAAGAAAAGAGCTTCTGTTGTGTTTCACATTTTTTCAATAAAAAGGAACGTTTAAACCAACAGCTTGCCTCTGCGTATATGCCACACACACACACACACACACACACACGCCGAAAACATGACAGAAAGCTAGACCATCGAAGTGGCATAGCGGAGGTCTCTCCCCTAGATGTTTTTTGGGGGGGAGCAATTACCATCTCGCCCGAGCTGGCGGAACTACTAAACGACAGCGAGGAGCAAGGAGAGAGAGAGGTGTGGCAGAGCTGGGAGGGCTGCAGGCTCGCCGAACCGGTGGACTTGCTGGAGGCCGTTGCCCGTACTTGTCACGGAAGACTACGCGCCGTTGCAGAGCAGCGAGAATGACATGCTTCCTTCGCCACTGCCTTCAAGCGACGAGAATGTCGCTTCCACACTTCAGCCGCCGTGCAGCCTGGAGAGCCTGATCCTTCCTCCACCTTCCGGCTTCGAGGACAGCGCGCCGACTCCGCAGTCGCCAAGCATCGCTCCAGCTCAGCAGCCACCGAGCCCCGAAGACGTCGCTTCCGCACTGCATGCTTCTGCCTCCGCCGCCCGGCTTCGAGACTGTCGCGCTTCTTCCTCCGCCTCCCGGCTCCGGAACCGGCCAGCTCAATGAATGGAGCGTCAACAGCTCAGCCAGCAAACACAAAGAATGTCGCTTCAGCTCAGGAACCGGCCAGATCCACGAACGGCGCATCAGCAGCTCAGCCGCCGAGCGCCGTGAATGCAATGCAACCGTCTGACGTCGCGTCAGTTCCGCGGCTGCCCAGATCGACAGACGTCGCTTCAGCACCGCTGATTTCATATCAGCTCACCTGCTGCCAAACTCCGCGGGCGTCTTGCCAGCTGGGCTATGTGGCACAAAACCCCTAATGCCAACCACTTCACCCAGCATCGGGGACAGCAAGCCAGGGTCAGTACAGCAATTTTCAGGCCTAGTTAATTTAGTATTGCTGGTCCGGCAACCCAGCCTAGGAGTGGGCAGATTAAACCCAGAACATTGGGGTGGGAGTCCTGGACCTCCAGTAACGCTCTGGAGGAGCATTTTTAAAGGGGGGGGGGGGGTACTGTAAGGGTTAACCTTACAGTTAACACAAATAAGACTATTTGTGTTTTTAGTTTGTTTGTTCTGTTTAAGTGGGAATTGCATGTCCCAGGTTACACCTCAGTCAGGTGACATAGGCATTCACCTGAACCGAGGAAAGTAATTAAGTTTATTATAAATAGCCTGACTGAAGCTCAGTCAGGCGTCTAGCTTTTGTTGTTATAATTATGGTTTGTTATGTTGGTTGTGTTTTTGAAAGCTGTTACATTAAAGCTTCGTAAGTGCTCAAAAGAAAGAGCTTTACTTTTGTTTGCGTTTGAGTTAAATAAAAGTCTTTATTGAACCGCCAGCTCGCCTCTGCATAACACAGAACTCTTATGTAGTAATGAGTTCCAGATGTTTCCTTTAAAGGAGACTTGAAATGAATGACCATCAATATTTAATCTGAAGTAAATATGAAAGAGCTATATTTAGCTAGACAAATACAATTCAAATAAATCTTATTGTTGTCGTTTTATAACTACTGTATGGCTATTTACAAAACACCAACTACAAACAGTCACAACACTGAAATTAAAACTAGGTGGGTTTATTTGGCTATATACACAGGATGTTGAATAAAACTGAATTATGGTGGCCAGAGGCAGGAAAAGCAACAGGACCAGAGTAACCATCTTCATCCTACTGCAAGTGTTTATTATTTGTATAAATTGGAGCACACGTTACTTTAGATATGTTAATTCAATACTGAATCCGCCAGTCAGCCAGATTTGATGACCACTGACATAATGCCTAATGCAACTGAAAGTGGACTATATTAGGCAGCAGGGGAACACTTTTGACCTGGGCCTTTCTGTATGTTATCTGTAAGGACCTGGATTTTTGCATAAACATTTATTTTAACATTATCTTTAACAGGGCATATACATCTATATTTTTGTGGCTAATTTTAGCCCTTTTACTCTGGGTTATTTCTTATTTAAAATTTAACAATTTTAAAAAATATTTGGGTTTGTGCTCAGCCTGTGCACACCTGGTTGTGCAATCAACCTTGCAACTTACCAGCATTACATTATGCAATCTGCTGATAAAATTTACCAGAGATTGCTCAATGTGATGCTGGTAAATTACAACCAACCAGGCGAGTGCAGGCCAAGGACAGACCTTGATACACCAGACAGAAAATAGGAAACTCAAATAGAGAAGCTTGATTCAGACAAACGACAATATAGGTACTACAAATCAAATTAATTGAGCAATAATACTAACAACAACAATAATAATAATTATAATAATAATAATAATAATAATAATAATAAACAATAAATACAAATAATAATAAATAAAAAAAGCAAAACACAGCAGGAATAGCTTGGCACAAGGAAAATATGTGAGGAGACATTAAAAGAGCAGGGATTGAGAAAACTTTTATTATATTTCACTTTTCTTGTGATTTTCTAGTTTTTCTATTAATTTTAATAATTTTATTAATTTTTTATAAATATTTTTTAATGATATATATATGATGTGTATCAATAAATCTACTATTAAAATATTTATCAATTTATTTCTTTTTCTGAAGTGTGTATGGATTTATTTGGCTTACTCTGTACACAGAGGGGTAAAAGTTTATACACACTTCAATAGTTATGATATACATTACTTTAAAACTCGAATTGGATTATGGAAGCAATGTTTTTATGTTTCCTCTAAAGATGTCAGTAGAGTCACCATTGTTGATGCTATTATGTCACCATCAGAAGTTGTGATTGGAGCGGCCTAACATCATGCAGTGAAGTCACACATCTATAAGTTTTGCATAAAACTTTTATACAACTGCCACTGAAAAACACAGGTTTTTAACCATTTTATTTTATTTTTTTTGTAAAAACCACAACACCCATTATATCAAGCAGTATCCTCTACGGCTCTCTGTGTAAAAAAAAAAAAAAAAAAAAAGAATGGGACGCTTCATAAATAACTTTTTTTTTACTTTTATTATTATTATTTTTTTTTTTGGACTACTGATCAGAAGGTCCTAGATTTAAACCTCAGCACCACCAAGTTACCACTGTTGGGCCCTTGAGCAAGACCCTTAACCCTTAACTGCTTAGATATAAAATAAAAAAAAATGTAAATTATGGGTATTATTAAACACCCGTGTCCATATAGCTCTGCACGAGCAAGCACACACACACACTGCCCCTCATGAAAAAGCATACACACACACATAGCCCTGCGCGAGCGGGCACACACACACACACTCAGAGCCCCGCGACTGAGCAAACACACACACACACACACACACAGAGCCCCGCGCAACCGAGCAAACACACACACACAGAGTCCCACACGAGCAAACACACACACAGCTCCGCGCGAGAGAGAAAACACTTGCAAACTGGGTTACTCACAATCCGAGGTTCTGTACTCACTGTATTTTGATGTAATACATTTCTCGTACACATTACGGTACATTTATAATTGTTATTTTGTCATCATTATGATCGCCAATTAATCAGAAAAACATTTAAAAACACTTCTGCATTTCCAGATGAGCTTCACGGTGTTTACAGTATTGTCTCTAAATGCAAAACAATATGAATTGCACATAAGACATGAAAATGGAAAACTTTGCCTTAACTCTTTATTTTGTTCAAGATCTCTTGCTTGTGCAAAGTGCACTCCAACTTTTATATGAGCAAGACCAATCTGAGTATAAGCAGCGTAGCAAAAATGCTTTGACTGTTTAAAATGTTTTGATGTACAGAAGATGTGATAATGACCATTTTAAAACATGGGTTCTACTGTTTCTCCTTGATGACATCAGTTTTGAAACTGATTAACCCCTGATTAATAACTGTCCACTGTATGGGTTCTTTCCAAGATTAATTTCACTCTGAAAATTAACTGGCAAGAGATTTCCCTTTGTTGATAACTGGAATGTTTTCTGGGAGCGTCCTAGACTCTACCACACTGATGGCCTGCACCCTAGCAGAGCTGGAGCAGCGGTCCTCTCTGACAACATCTCCAGGACACTACGAACCATCTGACTGGCGGTAAGTCATACCGTAGATTCCAATCACATTAGCCACATCACAACTCACCATACTGATAGACGCACACACATAGCTTGTCCTATAGAAACTGTGTCTGTTCCCCGAATAGTGAGAAATAAGAATAAATTTGTTAACTTTGCCCGATACAATCTGATAACCAGAAAACCAGAAAAAGGCCAAAATAAGTAATCGAAATCTACCTCTAAAGTTTGGACTTCTCAACATTAGATCCCTTGCGCTGAAAGCACTTATTGTTAATGAAATTATATCAGATTATTGCCTTGATGCACTCTGCCTTACCGAAACCTGGCTTAAACCAAATGAATATATTGGTCTGAATGTGTCTACTCCATCAGAATATTTTTATAAGCATGAGCCCCATCTAACTGGTCGCGGTGGTGTTGTCGCCACTATCTACAATGATGTACTCACTGTTACTCAGAAAATAAGGCCCAGGTTTAACTCATTTGAAGTGCTCGTCATTAATGTTGCACTTAATGAAATACATAATAAACCCGCGCTATATTTTACAATGGCCACCGTGTACAGACCCCCAGGGCCATATGTCGATTTTCTTAAAAAATTTGGACATCTGCTATCAGACCTATTGGTTAACTCTGACAAAGTGTTAATAGGAGACTTTAACATTCATGTAGATGATGCTAATGACGCTTTAGCACTCGCATTTATAGATTTACTGAATTCCTTTGGGGTTAAACAAAATATAAATGGAGCAACTCACCGCTTTAATCATACACTAGATTTAATTATATCCCATGGTATACATGTCTCTAATATAGAGATCTTACCTCAAAGTGATGATATCACAGATCATCACATTTAGGCATTTGGCAGACGCTCTTACCCAGAGCGACTTACATTTTTATCTCATTACACATCTGAGCAGTTAAGGGTTAAGGGCCTTGCTCAAGGGCCCAACAGTGGCAACTTGGTGGTTGTGGGGTTTGAACCTGGGATCTTCCGAACCGTAGTCCAATGCCTTAACCACTGAGCTACCCCTGGCCCTTATCACCGCCTGATTTATACACCTCCTGATATATACTCTACCCATAGAACAGATTAGCTGTGTCTCCCCACGTTGTCGATTTGTTAGAAATATGAATCCGACTACTAAAGACAAATTCACAAGTAATCTGCCAGATCTATCCCAATTTCTTATTAGACCCCTAAATGCAGATTATCTAGATGAAGTGACTAGCATCATGGGCACTATTTTTACCAGTACATTAGACACTGTTGCTCCCATCAGATTAAAAAAAGTCAGAGATAAAACACTTGTATGTATGTATGTGCAGCTACAGACAAGCTCTAAAAACTGCTAGGACCGAGCATCTTAGCCAACTGATAGCAAGAAACCAAAACAATCCCAAATTCTTGAGCCCCCAATCCCAAGTTCTTGAGCAAGGCCCTTAACCCTCGACTGCTCAGATGTATAATGAGATAAAAATGTAAGTCGCTCTGGATAAGAGCGTCTGCCAAATGCCTAAATGTAAATGTAAATGTAGTACAGTAGCCTGCCTAACAAAACCTAAGATGCCCGCAGAGAGTACTCCACAACATTTTAGTAGTGAAGACTTTATGGACTTCTTTAATGAAAAAATCAATAGTATCAGGAAGAAAATAACAGAGGTTCAACCTCTAATAGCATCTCACGATCCAGTTCAGCCTATAGCTTCACATTTAGATTATCAGTGCTTTACAGGTGTAGGACAGGAAGAGCTGTATAAACTTATCACCTCAGCTAAATCAACAATGTGCCTGTTAGACCCAATTCCAACCAGATTTTTAACAGAAGTGATGCATACAGTTGGAAAGCCACTTTTAAACATTATTAATTTCTCATTATATCTAGGTCACGTCCCTAAACCTTTCAGTTGGCAGTTATTAAGCCGCTTCTTAAAAAATCTAATTTGGACACGAATAAAATAACAATTTACAGACCGATCAAAAATATTAGAAAAAGTAGTGTCAGCTCAAATATGCACATTCTTGCAGGAAAACAACATCCTTGAAGAATTTCAGTGTCACGAACTAACCGGGATGATCGGAAGACTTAGCACTTAGCAGTTAGCCTTTTGTAGCGTGGATGGTAAACCCAAACACAGAAGTAAGCGAGTAGGCAGGATAACCACGCGATTTTGTCTAAGGACTCTCACACAAGGGGAGCAAGGGAAAAACACACATTTAACCAGCGTCCTATAAACACACACTCGAAATCAGAAAGCAGACCCAAGAAAATGAGTACTAACGATTTGGCAGACGGACAATCTGGACCAACATGGGCGAAACTCAATGACTAAGCGAGTGTGAAGCACCATCTTGTCACCTTTTATGCTTCCTTTGTCCGGGTCCTTCCTTTGTCCGGGTCCTAGTGCCGGTCGCGGAACGGGTGTGTGTGACATTCAGTCCGGTTTCAGGCCCCATCATAGTACAGAAACTGCATTAGTTAAGATTGCAAACAACTTGTTTTTAGCTTCGGACCAAGGCTGCATCTCAATACTAGTCTTACTTGATCTTAGTGCTGCATTCAACACTATAGATCATAATATTCTCATAGATCGCTTACAAAATCACATTGGTATTTAGGGACAGGCATTAAAATGGTTTAGATCATACCTGTCTGATTGAAACCATTTTGTAGATCTAAATGGACAACTGTCTGGTGTAATGTCAGTGAAATATGGGGTCCCACAAGGGTCAGTTTTAGGACCTCTGCTGTTCTTAATATACATGCTTCCCTTGGGTAACATCATTAGAAGACATGGGATTAGTTTCCATTGTTATGCTGATGACACCCAATTATACATCTCAACAAAACCAGACGAAATACCTAAGTTGTCTAGATTAACCAAGTTTGTCCAAGACACAAAAGATTGGATGACCAATAACTTTCTTTTACTAAATTCAGATAAGACGGAGATATTACTCATCGGCCCAAAAACCAGCACACAACAGCTTTCACAATTCAGCCTGCGTTTAGAAGGATGTAGTGTTACTACTAGCTCAACAGTAAAAGACCTGGGCGTAATATTAGATTATAAATCATATTTCCAATATCACAAAAACAGCCCTTTTCCATCTTAGAAATATTGCCAAACTTAGGAGCATCTCATCCGTATCTGATGCAGAAAAGCTAGTTCATGTTTCATGCATCCAGACTGGACTTATGTAATGCATTACTAGGTGGTTGTCCTGCATCCTCAATAAACAAGCTTCAGTTAGTCCAAAATGCAGCCGCCAGGGTTCTTACTAGATGCAGAAAATATGATCATACTGTATAACCCCAATATTATCATCCCTGCACTGGCTACCTGTTCAGTTTAGAATTAATTACAAAATAGTATTACTTACATACAAGGCTTTAAATGGTTTAGCTACCACATACCTGACCAGTCTTCTGATACGCTATAATCCACCACGCTCCTTAAGATCACAAAACTCCGGACTTCTGGTAGTTTCCAGAATTTTTAAATCTACAAAATGGGTAGGGCATTTATATATTTAGCTCCAAAGCTTTGGAATAGCCTTCCAGACAGTGTTTGGGGCTCAGACACAGTTTCCCAGTTTAAAAGTAGACTCAAGATGCATCTCTTTAATCCGGCATAGACTTAACTCATCCCATAACCTCATACTCCAGTACACCTATCCTGAATGGCAACTACGCTAATTCTCTTTATCTGTTCTGTATTTTTCTACCCATCCCGAGGCATCTGGAGATTGTGCCAGCTTTAGTAGACAAAGGCCAACCCTGCGAGGATCCTGAGGCATCCAGAGAAGGACCAGCTCCAGGATTCTGCTTAATGATGGTTGGAGCTACGCATGCTGCTCCTGTGCTTCTAGTGACCCAGACCCCATCTGCCCCCTGCACCTACTGACTCCCTGTGCTAAACTGGACTTCATGGTAATTTAAATAACTTCTGTTATATTTTACTTTCACTTGCACCACATACATGATGTTATTTCTATCTGTTATCACTCAGATGAGGATGGGTTCCCTGTTGAGTCTGGTTCCTCTCAAGGTTTCTTCCTATTGCCATCTCAGGGAGTTTTTCCTTGCCACCATCGCCATCACCCTTGGCTCGCTGATCAGACACAATTCATTCATCATTTACTTATCTCATTATTATCTAGACACATTTTTCTTACACATACACACTTTCAAATATTTTCTTTTCTAAAAAATTATTTCATTTTTGTGAAGGTGCTTTGAGACAATGACCATTGTTAAAAGCGCTATATAAATAAAATTGAATTAAATTTTTTATATTAAAATAAACATCTTAAAGATTGAGCCACAATTTCATATTACAGTGTATCTAAAAAAAAATTATATTACAAAAATGTTAAGTTCTGTTCTGAATACAGATACAAATGATATATGTGTCCAAATATCAATTAACATTCTGTCCACAGATCAGGAGTTTGATATACTCTGTTTAACAGAAACCTGGATTAAACAGGACGAGTATGTAGCTCTAAATGAAGCTAGTCCTCCTGGATACAGCTACATACACCAGCCTCGGTTAACTGGTAGAGGAGGAGGCGTCGCAGTTATTCACAATGATAATCTGACTATTATACAAAAACACAGACACAAATTTAATTCATTTGAAATTCTTTATAGTAACATAAGTGTATTTAACTATATTAAGTCAGCTCAGTCGATCCCGCTAATTGTCATTTACAGACCTCCAGGGCCGTACTCTGAATTTCTTAGTGAATTTGCAGATTTCCTCTCAAACCTAGTCGTTTCTGTAGACAAAGTGTTAATTGCTGGAGATTTTAATATTCATTTTGAAAACCCAGAAGACCCTCTGAGAACTGCATTTATGTCTATACTGGACTTGGTAGGAGTAAATCAGTGTGTAGTAGGACCCACTCATAAAGCAGGTCACACTTTAGATTTAATAATATTATTTGGATTAAGTATAAGAAATTTATTCACAATACCACTATCTGAAGTTATCTCAGACCACTATCTTGTCTCAATTCAAGTGTGTCACAATAATAATGTACACACAGCGCCGCGCTACCGTATGAAACGTACATTCACATCAACTACCAAACAGAGTTTTATCAGTAATCTCCCAGAGTTCCCAACTTCGATTAGATCACCGTCTGACCCCACAGAACTCGATCAGGCGACTGAATATTTAGAGTCGACATTTCGCTATACCCTAGATAATGTAGCTCCAGTCAAAAGAAAAATTATAAGAGATAAAAAACTTGCTCCCTGGTATAACGATCACACGCGCACTTTAAAACAGACCGCTCGGAAATTAGAACGTAAATGGCGTCAAACTAAATTACTAGTATTTCAAATAGCATGGAAGGAGAGCATCCTGAACTATAGAAAAGCTCTTAGTGTAGCTAGATCAACATATCTCTCCACTCTTATAGAAAATAACAAAAATAATCCTAGATTCTTATTTAATGCTGTAGCCAAATTAACCAGAAATAAGACCTCGTTAAAGTAGTAAATGACATTCTATTGGCCTCTGATCAGGGTTGTGTAACTATGCTTGTATTACTTGACCTTAGTGCAGCTTTTGACACTGTTGATCACGCTATTCTTCTTCACAGATTAGAAAATGTAGTGGGAATTAAGGGTACAGCCCTCTCCTGGCTCAGATCCTATCTGACCCATCGTTATCAGTATGTAGACTTAAATGGTGATTATTCTGCATGTTCTCTAGTGGAGTTTGGCGTTCCGCAGGGTTCAGTTTTAGGTCCACTGCTTTTTTCCCTTTACATGCTTCCTCTGGGCAACATAATCCGTAAGCATGGTATTAGTTTTCACTGTTATGCTGACGACACACAGTTATATGTCTCAGCAAAACCTGATGAGAAAAAACAGCTTACTAAAATTGAGCAATGTGTGCAGGACATAAGAAATTGGATGCTAATTAACTTCCTTCTGCTAAATCCGGATAAGACAGAAGTTCTAGTCATAGGACCGCATACAGCTAGGAGTAAAATTTTAGATCACACCGTAACTTTAGATGGCCTTTCTGTTCCATCAAATGCAACAGTGAAAGACCTTGGTGTGATTATTGATCCCAGCCTTTCATTTGAAGCACATGTAGATAATATTACCAGGATAGCATTCTTTCACCTCAGAAATATTGCCAGAATAAGAAATTTATTGTCGCTAAACGACGCAGAAAAACTAGTTCATGCTTTTATCACCTCTAGGTTGGACTATTGTAATGCCTTACTGTCTGGTTGTTCAGCTAGATGCATAAATAAGCTTCAGCTAGTCCAGAATGCAGCAGCGAGAGTCCTCACCAGAACCAGAAGATATGAGCACATCACCCCTCTTATCTTCACTCCATTGGCTCCCTGTGAAATTTTGCATTGATTTTAAAATACTACTCTTGACATATAAAGCATTAAATGGTCTCGCGCCGCAGTACCTGAGCGAACTGCTAGTGTCTTACGATCCGCCACGCCTACTTCGATCAAAGGATGCAGGCTGCTTGTCAGTACCGCGTATTATGAAAAATACAGCTGGGGGCAGAGCTTTTTCTTACAAAGCCCCAAAGTTATGGAATAGTCTTCCAAATAGTGTTCGGGACTCAGACACAGTCTCAGTGTTTAAGTCCAGGCTAAAAACCTATTTATTTAGCCAAGCATTTTTATAAATAGATTTGCCATAGGTAAAGGAGCAGATCTGGGGGACTCATGGACGTAGAGTATTATGGTGAACTGGTATGTTTGGATGCTGTCTTCCTCACTCTCATTGATCACTCAGGTTTGCTGACGGTGAGGTGATTGTTTGCTTTACATGTCAGGAAGCCCTCATGTTTGTGTTTCCTTCTGGCTCTCCCTTTTAGTTATGCTGTCATAGTTAGTCCTGCCGGAGTCCCTGCTTGCACTCTACAGTTAATATACATTCACATTATACATTGTGTGACTGTGACCATACCTAACTGCCATCTCTCCTCTTCTTCTCTTTCCCCCCCTCTTTCTTTTTCCTCTCTCCTCCTGTCCCCCCTTTTACTCTTTCTCTTTCTCTCTGTCGAGCTACACATGTCGTTCCTGAGCTGCCAGTGATCTAGACTCCCTCTGCCCTCCGGACCTGTCTGACCCATCCTGGTGCCCCGCTTCTGGCTGAAGATCTCGTCACATGGATGCCCCGTGTGTCTCTCTGGGATGCGTCTGGTGTCTGGGAATGATTCTCTCTACCTAGAAAATGGTTCTGGCCTTGACTGGTGTTGGCAACTGTTTCTCTGGGGACTTGACAGTTCGATAGTTCATGACTGCAACTTCTTACAAGTCTACCTGGGTCTTCAATAACTACCTGGACTCCATATTAACATCAATTAACATCAGCTATTATAGCTGAACTGCCTCCCACCCTACACACTGTATAAATGCAGATCATTTACTGCTTTCTGTTTCACCCAAATGAGGATGGGTTCCCTGTTGAGTCTGGTTCCTCTCAAGGTTTCTTCCTATTACCATCTCAGGGAGTTTTTCCTTGCCACTGTCGCCCTCGGCTTGCTCACCAGGGACAAACTGACCATTTTGATTCATACAAATTCACATTTCATACAAACCTAAATAATTCTTTTGACTATGTAAAGCTGCTTTGCGGCAATGAAAATTGCTAAAAGCGCTATACAAATAAAATTGAATTGAATTGAATTGAATTAACACACTAGTTTCACTATGCTAAGCGCTAGCAGTATGACTGCCATTTACACTCCAATAGCATTAGCACTGCTAAAAAGATAGCATTAGTGCCCTTAACAGTAACGTCCGATTCATTTTATATATAAAGCAGTACCTGGTAAGTGTGTCCAGTTGAAAATCTGCGTTATCGCGCTATAATTCACTGTAAATTCCATCATGATAAGTCCTGGAACTGCTCTGGCATGGTTTGTTGTTCACTGTGTCGTCGTCAGTCTCGAAATCCCATAGTGCCTTAAAACAAAAAAGAGTTTTCTCACACTGGAAAAAGTCATTGCAAATACACAGAAAAAACATACTTACAAAGGAAAAAAACATACACACCCATTTGGGTCACTGTACATAGTGGCGCTTCACCATGGTTCATGAACATATGTTTTAAACTGGTTTTGAACTTCCCACAGGAAGAATAAACATACAATGATTCATACATATTTAAGTTTTTAGGTTTTAAAAGTAACATACCTTTTTTGGAGTAATACATACTGTGTCATGCTTTTGTTCGTATTTTATGAAAGATTTGGGCGCCTTATACGGGCATGTTGTTACTGTGTGTTCCACATACATGTCTATTTTTGGCAAATTTATGGTTCATGCACTCTGGCGTGTGTTGAACACAAACACTTTGTATGTTGCCAGAAGACTGGAAGTATATGTCCTATTATCATTAACTCTATATAAATGGATTCGCTATGATGTCAGCTAAACAATGATGATAATGTGTTGTTTCGTCTGTTGTTATATACTTTCCCATGGATGAACACTTGCAGTCCTGTCTTAATATAAATGAATTGGGCATATCTCCAAAGTAGATTTTGGTTTTGTATGTTTTCAGCTGTAGAAGGACAGTAGTGGACAAAATAGTGTCTGAAAGAAGGTTATGTACTAAGTGTTTATTTTGTAGTTTATCATCATGATGGTTCCATATATTTCTTAGTTTGTAATCATTTCATCCTCTTCGCAAATTATTTTCTAGAGATATAAATGTGTTTTTGTATTGTTGGTGATGAGCAAAAGAGTCTAATTTAATTTCCAATTTTCAACCTTTCAATTCTTCACTGCACCAGCATTGGGCTACTGGAGAAAATGGCATTGGGCATTGCTGGGCCCATGTGTGGAACTGAACCCATATTTATAGTAATCAGAATGGCCTACTTCTTTTTAATTACAGTAAAACATTTTAGTTTAATACATTTTCATAATATAAATATTTTAATTTTATAAAGTGATACAAATAATACTTGTTTTGAAGTTTTTTTCTTAGCTTACAAGAAAAAATATTATTATTTGTATATTATTTCTATTATTATTATTATTTATTAATTTCACACTAATGCACTGCACAGTAGTGATGGTGAGGTGAAGCCTTATTCAGGTGTCGAGGCTGCCAGGAAATAGTTTCACCAAAAGGTGGACAATTGGACAATTGTTGTGTAGCAACCAGATCTGCAAGTAATGTTGCATTCATCAATGACAGGTGTGTGTGTGCGTGTGTTGTTTAAAAATCCACAGTTCAGAACAAACACAGAAGTCCTTGGGTCCATTCTTCGTACGTCGCTTGACACATCTGAGATGAACTGACACATCTAAGATGAGATCATCCTGCTAATTACGATCTGGCTAAGGTGGTTCTTCATCACACCTGTTGTTGATAATTAGTATGGCTGGATTAAGTTGTCTAGGAATATTGCGCGTTCGTGCGTTGGTTCAAAGATGTTTTCATAATATAAATATATACTGACATCGACAGTAAAAACACTGATCACAACCCCTTTGATTGGTTGATGAAATGGCAAAAGAGCGGCTCAATTTTTTTTGTAACACGTTTTATGCGCTGAAATGCCCCCATTTTCCATTCCTCGACCATGAGGACGCTGCGCTTCCTCCTCCACCTTCGATCATCTATAAGGACGTCGCGCTGCCTCTTCCTTTCCTCGACTACGAGGACACCGCGCTTCCTTCTCTGCCGCCTCTGATCGTCAGATCATCCTTAGCACGGCTGCGAGGACAGCGTGGCTGCTCCTCAGCCCGGCACTAAAGCTTCAAAGCCTGCTCCGTCACCCGGCTGCGGAAACATCAGCCAAGTCCTGTTCAACCATCATTAGGTTTTTGGAACTCTTCAAATTCAAATTTTATTTGTCACATACACAGTCATACACAGTACGATATGCAGTAAAATGCTTGGACAACTGCCCGTGACCTTAAAATAGAGACAATGAATAGAAAATAAATATGAAAAGAAAAACAGAAGTTAAAATTGACTAAGTAAGAATAAAATAAAATATAAAATTAAAAATAAATAACACTATACCGTTCAAAATATACAATATAAGAAAAATGTATAAAAAATTAAGAAAAATAAGAGACAGCTGTACAGTACAGGACAAAATATACAAAATAAGGAACATATATGAAAAATGGAAAATATAAAAAAATAAGAAACAGTTGTGCAATACAGAGATATAGAGTTTATGGACTTTTGTGGGAATGAAGTTGAATATAAATTGAATATAAACAGAAATGCCACATATTTAAAGTGTTTAAAGTGACTTGTGCATCCGGGTAACAGAACGTCCAGAGGGTGTGCAAATATGCTTGAAGTGACATATTTAAAGTGACTTGAGATAGGGTAGTTTAGTAATTCAACTAATGTCTACGAATCTGTTGTGCAGTGGCCACTAGTGTAAGTGAATGTCCGGAATGTCCACAGTGAGTGCAGAAACCATTTGTGTGGATGTGCAAAATGGATCAGTACTGAGTTTTGTACTGATTAAGAGACCGTATCACCTGTGGGAAGAAGCTCCTCCTCAGTCTCTCTGTGTTGGTCTTCAGGGAGCGGAATCGCTTTCCTGACCTCAACAGAGAGAAGAGTCCATTGCTAGGGTGGCTGAGGTCCTTCACTATCTTCCTGGCCTTGGTCCAGCACCCCTTGCTGTAGATTGAGTGCAGGTCAGGGAGCTCGGTGCAGATGATGTGCTCAGCTGATCACACCACTCTCTGTAGAGCTCGTCTGTCCTGCACGGTGCTGTTCCCGAACAAGGTTGAGATGTTTCCCTTCAGGATGCTCTCTATGGTACAGGAGTAAAAGTTCCTAAGTACCTTAGAGGGCAGTCTGAAGTCTCTCAAGCGTCTGAGGTGGTAGAGACGCTGTCGGGCTTTGATGTGTTGATGTGACAGGACCATGACAGGACCATTGAAGCTCTCCACTCTCTCCACTGGGCTTCCGTTGATGATGGGGGTCTGGTAGTTCCTCTCCTGCTAAGTGCGAAGTCCACTATCAACTCCTTTGTCTTACTGACGTTTAGAAGAAGGTTGTTCCTCTGGCACCAGTTCTCCAGATTCCCAATCTCCTTCAGGTAGGCCGACTCGTTGTTGTCAGAGATCAGGCCCACCACGACGGTGACATCAGCAAACTTAATGATGGTGGTGGAGCTGGTAGTGGCCACACAGTCATACGATACAAAGAGTACAGCAGGGGGCTCAGAACACAACCCTGGGGGGCTCCAGTGCTGAGGTTGAGGGAGGCTGAGATATGTCCACCCATCCTTACTGCCTGTGGTCTGCCAGTTAGAAAATTAGAGATCCACTGGCACAGAGATGGGTTGAGTCCAGCTTGGTGGTGAGTGTGGAGGAAATTATGGTATTAAGTGCTGAGCTGTAGTTTACAATAATTTCCCCTACTAGTGTCCAAGTGAGTAAGTGATGTGTGGAGGAGATTAGAGATGGCATCATCAGTAGAACGGTTTAGATGGTAAGCAAACTGTAGTGGGTCCAGTGTGTCTGGTAATAAAGAAATGATGACGTCCTTGACCAGGCGTTCAAAGCACTTTATCACTACTGAGGTGAGGGCTACAGGGCGATAGTCATTGAGAGAAGCAGGATGAGGTTTCTTTGGGACAGGAACAATAATGGACTCTTTGAAGCATGTGGGGATCACCGACTGAGTTAAAGAGATGTTGAATATCTCAGTAAACACAGGTGCTAGCTGGTCTGCGCAGGCTCTGAGGATACGACCTGAGATGCCATCTGGTCCTGCTGCTTTCCTGGTGTTCCAGCCATTAGTGCCGCTAGCATTAGCATCGCTAGCGTCCTTAGCTGCAGCCTCGAAGCAAGCATAGAAAGTGTTTAAATTTTATTTATTTTTTTCAATTTTATATTTATATAGCGCTTTTAACAATGGCCATTGTATCAAAGCAGCTTCACAAAAAATTAAAGAAATTTTTTTTTTTTTTAAAAAAAGAAAAGAAAAGAAAATATTTGGAAGTGTGTATGTGTGAGAAAAATGTGTCTAGATAATAATTAGATAAATAAATGATGAATGAAATGTCTCTGATGAGTTAGCCAAGGGTGACGGCGACGGTGGCAAGGAAAAACTCAATCAGGGAACCCATTCTCATCTGGGTGATAACAAATAGAAATAACATCATGTGTGTTGTGCAGGTAAAAGTTCAATATAACAGAAATTGTGTAGATTAACATGAAGTCCAGTTCAGCACAGGGAGTCAGTAGGTGCAGAGGGCAGATGGGGTCTGGGTCACTGGAAGCACAGGAGCAGGATGTGTAGCTCCAGCCATCATAAAGCAGAATCCAGCTGGAGCTGGTCCTTCTCTGGATGCCTCAGGATCCTCGCAGGGTTGGCCTTTGTCTACTAAAGCTGGCACAATCTCCAGATGCCTCAGGATGGGTAGAAAAATACAGAAAAGATGGAGAGAATTAGCGTAGTTGCCATTCAGGATAGGTGTACTGAAGTATGAGGTTATGGGATGAGTTACGCGTATGCCAAATTAAAGAGATGCGTCTTGAGTCTACTTTTGAATTGGGAAACCATGTCTGCTCCCCGAACACTGTCTGGAAGGCTATTCCAAATTTTTGGAGCTAAATATTAAAATGCCCTACCCCCTTTTGTAGATTTTAAAATTCTGGGAATTACCAGAAGTCCGGAGTTTTGTGATCTTAAGGAACGTGGTGGATTATAGCGTATCAGAAGACTGGTTAGGTATGTGGGAGCTAAACAATTTAAAGCCTTGTATGTAAGTAGTACTATTTTGTAATTAATTCTAAACTGAACAGGTAGCCAGTGCAGGGATGATATTATAGGTGTTATATGATCATATTTTCTGGATCTAGTGAGAACCCTGGCGGCTGCATTTTGGACTACCTGTAGCTTGTTTATTGAGGATGCAGGACAACCACCTATTAATGCATTACAATAGTCCAGTTTGGAGGTCATGAATGCATGAACTAGCTTTTCTGCGTCAGATACGGATAAGATGCTCCTAAGTTTGGCAATATTTCTAAGATGGAAAAAGGCTGTTGTGATATTGGAAATATGTGTTCAGCTCGTCTGCCAGAATCGTGTCCGCCATACCGGTTGTTGGTGCTTTATAATCCATTATTGTCCTTAGTCCCTGCCACAGGCTCCTAGAGTCACTCTGTTGGAGTTGTGACTCTAGTTTCCTCCCGTAGCGCTGCTTCGCCTCTTTCACCGCTTTCCAAATTCAAATTTAAATTTTATTTGTCACATACACAGTCATACACAGTACGATATGCAGTGAAATGCTTACACGACTGCCAGTGACATTAAAAAAATTAAAGCTTATACATAAGAAAATAAAAATGAATAAAAAAAATACGTTAAGAACAAAAATTAACTAGTAAAATATGCTGTACAAAAGAATATACTGTAATAAAAGAAATATGTTAGAAAATAAGATTAACTAGTGAAATGAGAACAAAATATCAATATAACAGATATACAAAACAGAAATATAAAAATAGAAATTTGTCAAAACAGAAATTTAGAAGTATGGAATTTCGAAATGGCTCTGGTGTGCAAATGGCTCCGGACGTTATATGACGCAGCTTTGTACGGTTCTATGTCCCCCGACGCAAGTCCGGTGTTGTAGGCAGCGGTGCGAGATCTCAGAGCGTCGCGGATGGTTTTATCCACCCACGGCTTCTGGTTGGGAAATGTTCTGATCTTTTTCTCCACGGTATCATCCGCTAGTTTCCCAATGAATTCAATTCAATTCAATTCAATTTTATTTGTATAGCGCTTTTAGCAATTTTCATTGCCGCAAAGCAGCTTTACACAGTCAAAAGAATTATTTAAGTTTGTATGAAATGTGAATTTGTATGAATCAAAATGGTCAGTTTGTCCCTGGTGAGCAAGCCGAGGGCGACAGTGGCAAGGAAAAACTCCCTGAGATGGTAATAGGAAGAAACCTTGAGAGGAACCAGACTCAACAGGGAACCCATCCTCATTTGGGTGAAACAGAAAGCAGTAAATGATCTGCATTTATACAGTGTGTAGGGTGGGAGGCAGTTCAGCTATAATAGCTGATGTTAATTGATGTTAATATGGCGTCCAGGTAGTTATTGAAGACCCAGGTAGACTTGTAAGAAGTTCCAGTCATGAACTATCGAACTGTCAAGTCCCCAGAGAAACTGTTGCCAACACCAGTCAAGGCCAGAACCATTTTCTAGGTAGAGAGAATCATTCCCAGACACCAGACGCATCCCAGAGAGACACACGGGGCATCCATGTGACGAGATCTTCAGCCAGAAGCGGGGCACCAGGATGGGTCAGACAGGTCCGGAGGGCAAAGGGAGTCTGGATCACTGGCAGCTCAGGAACGACATGTGTAGCTTGACAGAGAGAGAGAGAAAGAGTGAAAGGGGGAGACAGGAGGAGAGAGGAAAAAGAAAGAGGGGGGGAAAGAGAAGAAGAGGAGAAATGGCAGTTACGTATGGTCACAGTCACACAATGTATAATGTAAATGTATATTAACTGTAGAGTGCAAGCAGAGACTCCGGCAGGACTAACTATGACAGCATAACTAAAAGGGAGAGCCAGAAGGAAACACAAACATGAGGGCTTCCTGACATGTAAAGCAAACAATCACCTCACCGTCAGCAAACCTGAGTGATCAATGAGAGTGAGGAAGACAGCATCCAAACATACCAGTTCACCATAATACTCTACGTCCATGAGTCCCCCAGATCTGCTCCTTTACCTATGGCAAATCTATTTATAAAAATGCTTGGCTAAATAAATAGGTTTTTAGCCTGGACTTAAACACTGAGACTGTGTCTGAGTCCCGAACACTATTTGGAAGACTATTCCATAACTTTGGGGCTTTGTAAGAAAAAGCTCTGCCCCCAGCTGTATTTTTCATAATACGCGGTACTGACAAGCAGCCTGCATCCTTTGATCGAAGTAGGCGTGGCGGATCGTAAGACACTAGCAGTTCCCTCAGGTACTGCGGCGCGAGACCATTTAATGCTTTATATGTCAAGAGTAGTATTTTAAAATCAATGCGAAATTTCACAGGGAGCCAATGGAGTGAAGATAAGATAGGGGTGATGTGCTCATATCTTCTGGTTCTGGTGAGGACTCTCGCTGCTGCATTCTGGACTAGCTGAAGCTTATTTATGCATCTAGCTGAACAACCAGACGGTAAGGCATTACAATAGTCCAACCTAGAGGTGATAAAAGCATGAACTAGTTTTTCTGCGTCGTTTAGCGACAATAAATTTCTTATTCTGGCAATATTTCTGAGGTGAAAGAATGCTATCCTGGTAATATTATCTACATGTGCTTCAAATGAAAGGCTGGAATCAATAATCACACCAAGGTCTTTCACTGTTGCATTTGATGGAACAGAAAGGCCATCTAAAGTTACAGTGTGATCTAAAATTTTACTCCTAGCTGTATGCGGTCCTATGACTAGAACTTCTGTCTTATCCGGATTTAGCAGAAGGAAGTTAATTAGCGTCCAATTTCTTATGTCCTGCACACATTGCTCAATTTTAGTAAGCTGTTTTTTCTTATCAGGTTTTGCTGAGACATATAACTGTGTATCGTCAGCATAACAATGAAAACTAATACCATGCTTACGGATTATGTTGCCCAGAGGAAGCATGTAAAGGGAAAAAAGCAGTGGACCTAAAACTGAACCCTGCGGAACGCCAAACTCCACTAGAGAACATGCAGAATAATCACCATTTAAGTCTACATACTGATAACGATGGGTCAGATAGGATCTGAGCCAGGAGAGGGCTGTACCCTTAATTCCCACTACATTTTCTAATCTGTGAAGAAGAATAGCGTGATCAACAGTGTCAAAAGCTGCACTGAGGTCAAGTAATACAAGCATAGTTACACAACCCTGATCAGAGGCCAATAGAATGTCATTTACTACTTTAACGAGCGCTGTCTCTGTACTGTGATGAGGCTTAAATCCTGACTGATACAGTTCATGTATGCCATTTCTATGTATATATGAGCATAGCTGCTCCGCTACTATCTTTTCCAGGATCTTAGAGATAAAGGGGAGGTTTGATATTGGTCTGTAACTGGACAGCTGACAGGGGTCGAGGTCAGGTTTCTTAATTATTGGTTTGATAACTGCTAATTTAAAAGATTTTGAAACATATCCAATGCTGAGTGAAGAATTAATTATTCTCAACAGGGGTTCTATTATTGCTGGTACTATCTGTTTAAGAAAATGTGTCGGTACAGGATCTAATATACAGGTTGATGAATTTGAAGAAGAGATGAGTGAAATTAGTTCATTCTCTTCAAGGGGAGTAAAGTATTCTAGGTTCTGGTCTGACATGGCTAGATTAACATCTGCATCAATTACATTGTTCGGTTTCAAAACCTCAATTTTATGCCTAATATTTACAATTTTATTATTAAAAAAGTTCATGAAGTCCTCACTATTGCATGATGTTGTTGTGGAGATTTCTGCAGTGGTCTTATTTCTGGTTAATTTGGCTACAGCATTAAATAAGAATCTAGGATTATTTTTGTTATTTTCTATAAGAGTGGAGAGATATGTTGATCTAGCTACACTAAGAGCTTTTCTATAGTTCAGGATGCTCTCCTTCCATGCTATTTGAAATACTAGTAATTTAGTTTGACGCCATTTACGTTCTAATTTCCGAGCGGTCTGTTTTAAAGTGCGCATGTGATCGTTATACCAGGGAGCAAGTTTCTTATCTCTAATAATTTTTCTTTTGACTGGAGCTACATTATCTAAGGTATGGCGAAATGTCGACTCTAAATATTCAGTCACCTGATCGAGTTCTGTGGGGTCAGACGGTGATCTAATCGAAGTTGGGAACTCTGGGAGATTACTGATAAAACTCTGTTTGGTAGTTGATGTGAATGTACGTTTCATATGGTAGCACGGCGCTGTGTGTACATTATTATTGTGACACACTTGAATTGAGACAAGATAGTGATCTGAGATAACTTCAGATAGTGGTATTGTGAATAAATTTCTTATACTTAATCCAAATAATATTATTAAATCTAAAGTGTGACCTGCTTTATGAGTGGGTCCTACTACACACTGATTTACTCCTACCGAGTCCAGTATAGACATAAATGCAGTTCTCAGAGGGACTTCTGGGTTTTCAAAATGAATATTAAAATCTCCAGCAATTAACACTTTGTCTACAGAAACGACTAGATTTGAAAGGAAATCTGCAAATTCACTAAGAAATTCCGAGTACGGCCCTGGAGGTCTGTAAATGACAATAAGCGGGATCGACTGAGCTGACTTAATATAGTTAAATACACTTATGTTACTATAAAGAATTTCAAATGAATTAAATTTGTGTCCGTGTTTTTGTACAATAGTCAAATTATCATTGTGAATAACTGCGACGCCTCCTCCTCTACCAGTTAACCGAGGCTGGTGTATGTAGCTGTATCCAGGAGGACTAGCTTCATTTAGAGCTACATACTCGTCCTGTTTAATCCAGGTTTCTGTTAAACAGAGTATATCAAACTCCTGATCTGTGATAATTTCATTAACTATAACTGCTTTAGATGCGAGAGATCTAATATTTAACAGTCCTAGCTTCAGATCAGAGGTGCCGGCTGCGCATTCAGTCTGATCCAAGTTTGTGGTCTTTATGTTAATTAAATTACTAAAACAGACTTTCTGAGTCTTTCTAAATTTGATTTTAGCTCGGGGAACAGACACAGTCTCAATAGAGTGAACCCTGAGTGACGACTCTATGCAGCTAGCAGACGGTTGGTTTAGCCTGTCTGTCTGCTCCCTGGCCTGGGCTCTGGATTGTCACCGATTAACTAGGCCTTTTCTAAGACTATGAGCTATACTACAAGAAATGAGAGCAGCACCTTCCCGAGTGGGATGGACACCGTCCCGCCCTAACAGGCCAGCTTTGCCCTCAAAGGTCTTCCAATTATCAATGAAGCCCACGTTGTTTTCGGAGCACCACCTGGACATCCAGCGGTTCAGCGACCATAACCTGCTGTAAGTTATGTCACCACGTCTCATTGGGATGGGACCAGAGCATACTACTCCATCGGACATCGCCTTCGCTAATTTAAACACCTCTATAAAGTTATTCTTACTAACCTCTGACTGACGAAGGCGTATATCATTAGCTCCAGCATGTACTACTATCTTTGAGAACCTGTGCTGTCCTAGAGCCCTAAGATTACCTGCTATGTCCGGTGCTCTGGCTCCCGGGATACACCTAACCACTGCCGCTGGCGCCCCTAAAGGTCTAGCTAATTTCACGTGTCTCATTATAGAGTCTCCTATAACCAGAGCTCTTTCAGGTTTCTCAGTGAATCCCACAACCGCTTCCGTAAACACGTTGACGTCATTATCGGAGCTGTTTCTGAACATGTCCCAGTCTGCGTCATCATGTCGTCCTGTAACGCGCCCACCGATTGGTCCGTCCAGCGCGCGACCTTACTCTGAACCGGAGGCAACTCTGTTTTGGCAGCCCCGCAACACTGTCCCAAGGACAAGATCTACAGCCTTTGGGTCAGGAGGCTAGATTCGTTGAAGGAGGACATTGTGGAGGGTGTCCTGGACCTCCGTTGGTGCTCTGGAGGAGCGTTTTTTTTTTTTGTTTTTTTTTTATGGGTTACTGTAAGGGTTAACACCTAGACGGTGCCAAACGCCCAAAGACTCCGTTTTGGGTTTTTCGTGTATTTGTGTTAAAATAAGGAACTACATGTCCCAGGATGTACCTCGGTCGGTATACTGTATGTATGTTTAAATACATCCATCCATCCATCTATCCATATATATATATATATATATATATATATATATATATATATATATACAACCCCAAATCAGAAAAAGTTGGGACAGGGTGGAAAGTGTGAATAATAAAAAAAAGAAAAAAGCAAGTTATACATTTTCCTCATATTTTATTTTATTGCAGACAGTATCAACACAAAATAATTCATGTATTTTTCTGTCAACATCATTTGATTTGTTAATAAATATCCATTCATGCTATTCAGCCTTGCAACACATTTTTTTAAAAAGTTGGGACAGTACAGCATTTACCACTTTGTACAGTTCCTCTGTCTTTTAACAACACTTAAAAGACGTGTAGGCATTGAAGAAATTAATTGACTAAGTGTTGCAGGTGTTAGTTTGTCCCATTTTTCCCAAACAACGTTTTAGGTGCGCAACGGTACAGGGTCTTCATTGATGCACTTTCCCTTTTAAAATGCGCCAAACATTCTCTATAGGAGACAAATCAGGGCTGCAGACAGGCCAGTCAAGCATCCGCACCCTCTTCTTACGTAGCCTTGCCTTTGTTACTGTATGTGCGCAGTATGTGGTTTGGCATTGTCTTGCTGAAATAAGCATGGGCGTCCCTGGAAAATACGTCGTCTTGAAGGCAGCATTTGTTCCTCCAAAACTAAAATATACTTCTCAGCATTGATGTTGCCATACAGAAGTGCAAGTTACCTTTTCCGTAGGCACTGACACAACCCCATACCGTGACAGACCCTGGCTTTTGGACTTGTACCTGGTTATAGTCTGGATGGTCCTTTACCTCTTTGGTCCGCAGCACACAGCGTCCAATTCTTCCAAAAAAGATGTGAAAAACCGATTTGTCTGACCACAATATATGTTTCCACTGCACAATATACCATCCCAGATGCATCTGAGCCCAGAGAAGTCAACTGCGTTTCTCGACACTATTTATGTAGGGCTTCCTTTTGGCACAGTACAGTTTTAGTTGGCATTTCCTAATGTAACTGCATACTGTAGTGCTTGAGAGTGACTTCCTGCAGTAGTCCTGAGCCACGCAGTTATATCATTTAATCATTTATTGATGAATGACGGTTTATTGCAGTGCCCTCTGAGGGCTCGGAGATAACTTCTCAAATCTCTTCCTATCTTTCTTTGAGAAACGTTTTTCTTCAGCATTTCAAAGATTTTTGCCCGCACTTGGTGGTAAACTGACGATCCTCTGCCCACCTTTGCTCCAAAAAGATTAGGCCTTTCCTTGATGCTGCTTTTGTACCGAATCATGATTGCAATCACCTGTTAACATCACCAGTTTCAAATCACATCATTATTTGGTTATTATACCTCATTACTACCCCTGAATTGCCCCTGTCACAACTTTGTCTGATTTGGGGTGTGTATATATATATATATATACCAGGGGTCCGTTCTTCGTACGTCGCTAACTCAGTTAGCTGGATTTGATTGTTGTGGATTTGTCCTGATCTTAGATTGTTTAGTTCTTTGATGTGCATCTCGCATTTGGTGTTATAGCAACATGTCTGTAAGCCTAAACCTGCTCAGGTTTATTTTATGTAAACAGATTTTAGGCTGCGCTCCCGGCGGGTAATGATTTGTTAAAATGGCGAGGTCACACCTGATTGGTTAAAGAGCTGACTGACGCGGACTGTCGCACGTGCGAAAAGAAAAGTATCTTGCATGCATATATATATATATATATATATATATATATATATATATATATATATATGCCCCTCTGCCATGGATTACCCCCCCCCCCCATAAATTGCCCCTCCCACACATAATAAAACATAAATTCATAGGTTTATTATTATCAAATATGATTTTACTATTATAATAAACCCTAGGCACGAAACAGCCGTCAAGACCATTAATACAAATTTTTATATAATGTTTACTTTGTAACACATTTATTTTTCAGGGGTTTGTCATGAATATGCAAATAAATATTTATATATAATAAAAATAAATATTTTTTTATAATGAAAAATTGGACGAAACTAATTTAATTATAAAATAAGCAATATAAAAGTATACATGTTGTATTTGAAAAAAATATTAATATTTTTATTTTTTCATTTACAATATATTTATTTTCATATTGCTTATTTTATTTTATGGTCTCATGTAATTTGTAATTTGTTAAGCACTAACTTATGAAGTTATGTTCTAATACAATATTTGATAGCAATTATGTGGGGGGGGGGGCAGGGGGCATTTCAGTGCATAACACGTGTTACAAAAAAAATTTAGCTCGCTCTTTTTCCATTCCTTCAATCAATCAGAGGGGTTGTGATCAGTGTTTCTACTGTCGATGCAGATCGCCTTTTAAACCAACGCACGAGCGCGCAATAATCCTAGACAACTCAATCCAGCTATACTTATCATCAACAACAGGTGAGCTCGAAGAACCGACTTAGCCAGATTGTAATTAGCACAATGATCTCATCTTAGATGTGTCAGTTTATCTCGGATGTGTCAAGCGACGTACGAAGTACGGACCCCAGATCTTTCCTAATTATAAACATGACCATACATACAACTAACAACTACTGTAACTGTTGCTGGAATCTTTGAACAGAATATATAAATGTGTGTGCTAAGGATTGATGTGTGTGTTAAGGATTGATGTGTGTGTTAAGGATTTATCAAAGAATTCAAGAAAATTAATACAGGAGAGAAAGAAAATAAAAGAGAGAGATGAAAAGAAACTAGACATAATAATACCAGTGTTTATGAGACAAGTTGAAGTCATAAAAATAAACTAAAAAATGGTGTAAGTTTTCCTTTTTCATATATTAGATAAAAAGCAAATGTAAAGGTGATTGTGAAAAAAAGGTTATTTTTCATGAATTATAATTTATGAGTGTAAGAAATCTTCAACATAATGACTGACAACAGTCAGACTCCACTAGCATGAGCCTTCACTTACACCAGCTGAAGTGCTGACGGACGAGAGTTTGGCACGTGTTTCCGGCAAGCGCGACGTTCTTTCATTGGTCATGTGACTCTCAGGGGAACAACACTTAGATTCATTTAGAAATGTTCCCTTTGCCCAAGTACACAGAGGTATGGGTTTTTGTCAGAAATTTAGTTTACAATGTGTATAAATTGACTTAATTTTATCTTGTAAATAAGAGTGAGACTATATGTGGTGTTCTGATGAATGGGTTAAAAAAGTTGAACCTATATCATATATGAATGTACTGTTAAGAAACACCCATAAGTTAACTGTTAACTTTTTTTATTAATATTAATGCAGAATCTCTAGGGTAAACAAGACCGTCTGCACATTTATAATTGGAATAAAACCCGATTAAAAAAAAAAATAAATACTCAAGCTGTCACGACCCACCAAGCCACAGCTCCACCATGATTTTATAAACACTCCTGTTCCATGTTCCCAACCTCTCCTTACATCTCACCACCTCACCTTCGGCCCTCCACACACCTGTGTGCCATCTGTAATCATTCCCCTTACCTATTTAAACCACACACTAACACCACCTCATCGCCAGATTATTGTGTGCCTTCCATAGCCCAGTTCTCCAGTGTTTGTTTCATGCCTTAACTCTTTGCTACCGACCACGCTTTGTTTTTCCTCGACCTCGATATCGTCTCAAGTTTTGGATTCCCACGCTCACGGATTTTGTTATTGACCATTGGATTTGTTTCAACGACTACGAACTCGGATCACGCACTTTCCCACGTCTCTCTGGCACTGAACTCTGCGCGCCCCGTCCACGAGAAAGTTTAACGAAACCAGCCACCAACCTGCGCGACGTCTCCATTCACTCGCTGGCTCTCCAAGTCTCCGCATCCCTGCACGAGTCACGCTGCACGCAAAGCCCTGTCGCCGGCTCTTCACACTTCCGCATTCCTGCGCGGGACACACATAGCGCTCTTACCGGCTCACGGCGCTGCTGCATTCTCGCGCCTCTCTCTCCCTCCCCAACACAGCGCAGCAAGCGCTCCAGCTACAAACCCGTTTTCTAAGAAAACCACGGCCAAGCCAGTTAATGTCAATTCCTTAAAGTTGCCCCACTGCACTTGGATCCATCTCGACCTGCGCATGTAACAGTATAATCTGGCCAATAATGGATCCAGCAGAGGCAGCTCGCCTGAGGGGGGCACTGGAGAGCCAGGGAGCCCTCCTAGGCAGTCACCAACAAGAAATCAGGCAGATCACCTCTATGCTTCAAAATATCACGGAAACCTTAGCGTCACTGACCACTCAGCTACAGCAAACACAACCACCTCCGGCAATTATCCCACAGCCCTCTTTTTCAGTACATGCCACTGGTCATGAACCACGCCTACCTGCCCCACCCACTTATGATGATGACCCGTCTACCTGTCGCTCCTTTCTATCGCAGTGTTCCCTCGTTCTCGAACTGCAGGCCGCTTCATTTCCCACTGAACGATCCAGAGTGGCTTATATAATCACGCTCCTCTCAGGGAAATCAAGGGAGTGGGGAACAGCATTATGGGATGCCCAGGTTTCTTGCTGCTTCACGTACAAAACATTTACTGATGAGATGAGGAGGGTTTTAGACCGTTCATTCACAGGACACCAGGCAGCAGGACAGATACTTCAATTACGCCAGGCATCTAGCTCTGTTTCCAACTACGCCATTGACTTTCGGACACTGGCGCCCTCCTGTGGCTGGGACGAAAGGGCCCTTTTTGATTGTTTTTTCAACGGACTCTCGGACTCAGTCAAGGATGAGCTTGCGGCCCGGGAGCTTTCGTCAGACCTGCAGGGTTTAATCGACTTGGCGACACGCATCGACGCCCGTAAACGATTCCGACGCGAGAAACACCGGTCCTTTAGTAAAGTTTACACTCCAGCGCCCACATTTTCCACCCCTGAGCCTCCTCCTGAACCAATGCAAATATGTCGCGCACATATTTGTCCAAGGGAGCGTCAGCGCCGTAGTGATGACGGGGCCTGTTTTTACTGTGGCCAGTTAAGCCATGTCGTGCGTTCCTGTCCACTAAAAGGTCGGGCCCACCAGTAGTTCTGGGGTTACGGGGGGGCCCTGCTTTCACTCTTTCCCCAGATCAGCCTTCATGTTTTCCTGTCACCTTGACCCTGGACAGTCACTCCTACATCACCCATGCCCTAGAACCCCGGGGCCGACCAAAACCTGATCTCCACCTCTGCCGCTTCTCAATTCAAGATCCGCTTACTTCTCTGTCTCAACCATTTCTTGTTCAGGCCCTTGATTGCAGTAGACCCACTCCTATCACTCATCGCACCGCTCCCGTTACCTTACAGTTTTCCGGCAATCACATTGAGTCCATCACCTTTCTCACTGTCCAAAACGCTCACGCACCCATTGTCTTGGGTTTCCCATGGTTAAAATTACATAACCCCCACATAGATTGGTTGAAACGAAGCATCCTGGGCTGGAGCCCCACCTGTCTCTCGTCATGTTTGCGCTCTGCTACCACAGGGCGAATTTCCCCTACCTTCCAAGAGGAGATTCCTGACCTGACTAAAGTACCAACGTGTGGAACCACGGCCCTGGTCTCACAAGAAGGATGAGCTTGCGGCCCGGGAGCTTTCGTCAGACCTGCAGGGTTTAATCGACTTGGCGACACGCATCGACGCCCGTAAACGATTCCGACGCGAGAAACACCGGTCCTTTAGTAAAGTTTACACTCCAGTGCCCACATTTTCCACCCCTGAGCCTCCTCCTGAACCAATGCAAATATGTCGCGCACATATTTGTCCAAGGGAGCGTCAGCGCCGTAGTGATGACGGGGCCTGTTTTTACTGTGGCCAGTTAAGCCATGTCGTGCGTTCCTGTCCACTAAAAGGTCGGGCCCACCAGTAGTTCTGGGGTTACGGGGGGGCCCTGCTTTCACTCTTTCCCCAGATCAGCCTTCATGTTTTCCTGTCACCTTGACCCTGGACAGTCACTCCTACATCACCCATGCCCTAGAACCCCGGGGCCGACCAAAACCTGATCTCCACCTCTGCCGCTTCTCAATTCAAGATCCGCTTACTTCTCTGTCTCAACCATTTCTTGTTCAGGCCCTTGATTGCAGTAGACCCACTCCTATCACTCATCGCACCGCTCCCGTTACCTTACAGTTTTCCGGCAATCACATTGAGTCCATCACCTTTCTCACTGTCCAAAACGCTCACGCACCCATTGTCTTGGGTTTCCCATGGTTAAAATTACATAACCCCCACATAGATTGGTTGAAACGAAGCATCCTGGGCTGGAGCCCCACCTGTCTCTCGTCATGTTTGCGCTCTGCTACCACAGGGCGAATTTCCCCTACCTTCCAAGAGGAGATTCCTGACCTGACTAAAGTACCAACGGAATATCATGATCTTCGACAGGTCTTTAGCAAATCACGGGCTGTCACTCTACCACCTCATCGCCCCTATGATTGTGCTATCGACCTTCTCCCCGGCACCTCCTCTCCTAAGGGCTTCTTTCTCCCGCCCAGAAAGAGAGGCTATGGAACATTATATTAACGAGTCACTCGCAGCAGGCATAATTCGCCCCTTCCTCCTCACCTGCAGGAGCAGGATTCTTTTTTGTAGATAAAAAGGACAAGTCCCTCAGACCCTGTATTGACTACAGGGGATTAAACGAGATCACGGTCATGAATCGCTACCCCCTTCCACTAATGTCGTCAGCCTTTGAACTACTCCAGGATGCCTGCATGTTCAGCAAGCTTGACCTAAGGAATGCCTACCATCTGGTCCGAATAAGGGAGGGCGATGAATGGAAAACCGCCTTCAATACCCCTACTGGCCATTATGAGTACCTGGTTGTCCCATTCGGCCTAACTAACGCCTCAGCAGTTTTCCAGGCACTCATCAATGACGTCCTCAGAGACTTCCTCAACGTCTTCGTGTTCGCTTACCTCGATGACATTTTAATCTTTTCACGCTCTGAGGAACACAAGCTTCACGTCCATCAAGTTCTGCAACACCTGCTAGAAAACAAGCTGTATGTCAAGGCAGAGAAATGCGAGTTACACTGCACCTCCACCTCTTTTCTTGGTTTCTTTATCTCACCGTCCGGCATTCAAATGGACCCCACCAAGGTTAAGGCAGTAACTGACTGGTCGCTACCATCTTCCAGACGTGAACTTCAGCGCTTCCTGGGATTTGCCAATTTCTATCGTCGCTTTATTAAAAGTTACAGCATGGTGGCAACCCCACTCACAGCACTCACGTCAACCAAAACCCCATTTCATTGGAACCCCCTGGCAAACAACGCTTTCAAGGAACTCAAGCATCGTTTTACCACGGCACCCATCCTCACCCTACCCGATCCCTACCTCCAATTTGTAGTTGAAGTGGACGCTTCTGAGACCGGTGTAGGGGCCATCCTTTCCCAAAGATCTCTTAAGGACAACAAACCCCCAGAACAAAACTATGACATTGGAGATCGGAAACTCTTGGCAGTCAAACTGGCCCTCGAAGAATGGCGACACTGGCTGGAGGGAGCCGAACACCCTTTTCTTGTATGGACGGACCACAAGAACCTCCAATATCTAAAGTCAGCCAAAAGACTTAATTCTCGGCAGGCGCGGTGGTCACTTTTCTTTTCTCGATTTCACTTCACACTATCATACCAGCCAGGCTCTAAGAACATTAAACCCAACGCCCTCTCCCGGCAATTCTCCACCTCCCAGCACACATCCCCAGCTGAAACCATCCTTCCTCCTCCATGTCTTGTGGCTACTATGCGGCTGGAAGTAGAAAATCTGGTCCAACGGATCCTTGATCAGGAACCAGGCCCAAGTAATGTCCCCCCCAGAATGCTCTTTGTCCCTGCGTCAGTGAGACCCCAAGTACTTGACTGGGCCCATAGCTCTAGGTTGCCGTGTCACCCTGGGGTGGCACGCACACTTTCACTCCTACAGCAACGGTTCTGGTGGCCTACTATGAAGGAAGATGTCAAGGAATTTATAGCCGCCTGTGACATCTGTTCAAGAAATAAAACAGCCAACCGCCCCCCTGAGGGCCTCCTAAGACCCCTCCCCATTCCCCATCGGCCCTGGTCTCACATCTCTATCGACTTTGTCACTGGATTACCACCATCTGACAATAACATGTGCATCTTGACCATTGTAGACCGGTTCCACAAATCAGCCCATTTCATCCCATTACCCAAGCTTCTGTCCGCCAAGGAAACAGCCAAAGTTCTGATCAACCAGGTTTTTCGTCTTCATGGACTTCCGCTGGACATTTTTTCCGACAGAGGGCCTCAATTCTCAGCTCGTTTCTGGAAGGCATTTTGTGGCCTTATTGGTGCCACCCCCAGCCTCTCGTCTGGCTTTCACCCACAGATCAACGGACAAACTGAACGCATGAACCAGGAACTGGAGAGAACATTAAGGTGCATGGCCTCTCGGGATGCAGCTTCCTGGAGCCACTTTCTACCCTGGGTGGAATACGCCCACAACTCGCTCCCTACCTCCTCCACAGGGCTGTCCCCGTTCCACTGCTGCCTTGGGTATCAGCCACCGTTATTTCCCTCCCAGGAAGAAGAAGCTGCAGTCCCCTCTGCTCGAGCTTCCATCCGCCGATGCAGAAGAACTTGGCAGCGGGTTTGTGCCCAATTGCAACGCACTGTCAGCGCCTTCCAGCGTCAGGCTAACCACCACCATTTACCAGCTCCCAGATATCACATCGGCCAAAGAGTCATGTTAGCTACTCGTGACTTTCCCCTCAAAACTCCCTCTAGGAAACTCTCACCAAGATTCATTGGTCCGTTCATGGTCACTCGTATTATCAACCCATGCTCTGTCCGGTTGGCCCTACCTCTGTCCATGCGCCAAATCAACCCCACATTTCATGTCTCACAGATTCGCAGACTGGTCTCCTGCCCACTATCTCCTCCCAACCAACCCCCCCCCCCCCTCCCCCTCGACTCATAGATGGAGGTGAGGCCTTCACAGTCCGTAGAATCCTCAAATCTCGCCGCCGTGGATGTGGTCTCCAGTACCTCGTGGACTGGGAAGGCTACGGCCCTGAGGAAAGAAGTTGGGTACCAACCAGGCTCATCCTGGACCGCTCCCTCATCACTGACTTTCACAGACTCCACCCTGAGGCACCTGCTAGAACGCCAGGGGGCGTTCATGGGGGGGGGGGGGGGGAGGGAGGATGGGTACTGTCACGACCCGCCAAGCCACAGCTCCACCATGATTTTATAAACACTCCTGTTCCACGTTCCCAACCTTTCCTTACCACCATCTCACCACCTCACCTTCCGCCCTCCACACACCTGTGCGCCATCTGTAATCATTCCCCTTAGCTACTAAAACCACACACTAACACCACCTTATCGCCAGATTATTGTGTGCCTTCCATAGCCCAATTCTCCAGCATTTGTTTCATGCCTTGACTTTTTGCTACTGACCACGCTTTGTTTTTCCTCGACCTCGATATCGTCTCATGTTTTGGATTCCCACGCTCACGGATTTTGTTATTGACCATTAAATTTGTTTCAATGACTACGAACTCGGATCACGCACTTTCCTACATCTCTCTGGCACTGAACTCTGCGCGCCCCGACCACGAAAAAGTTTAACGAAACCAGCCACCAACCTGTGCCACGGCTCTCCAAGTCTCCGCATTCCTGCACGAGTCACGCTGCATGCAAAGCCCTGTCGCCACCACTTCGCACTTCCGCATTCCTGCGCGGGGCACACACTGCGCTCTCGTCGGCTTATCGCACTTCCGCATTCCTGCGCAGGACACACATAGCGCTCTTACCGGCTCACGGCGCTGCTGCATTCCCGCGCCTCTCTCTCCCTCTCTCTGTACACGCAGCTCACCAACACAGCACAGTGTGCGCTCCAGCTACAAACCCATTTTCTAGGAAAACCACGGCCAAGCCAGTTCCAAATCCCACATCCAACATAATCAATTCCTTAAAGTTTCTCCACTGCACTTGGATCCATCTCGACCTGCGCACATAACACAAGCTGTCATTTAGATTCACTGTTTGATTTTTATTGTCATTTTCTCAACAAGCTTTAAACAGGAAAAAGCTGTTTGTAAGCAAAATGTTTGCATAACACTTATTTTTATTATTGGTTGCACAGAGTATTTGACAGTTATAGCCCACTATAGTTATTTCAAAATATTTGCAAATATAACTATAAATTTATATATATTTTGGGAAAAATGTAGTCTGTTAAAATCGCAACAGTACAAAGCAACATTTTATAGAAAATAGTGCAATTTAACATTTTAACATTGTTTATTTTTTAAACAAGTGTTTCTTAGCCCTGATACTGCATTTGTTTTTGTCTCAGCTAGTCAGCTAATTAGGTTTCCTAGTTAGCAAGGTAATTATTGTTAATTTACAGTATGTTGTATGTAGAACCTTGGTCCAGGAGGAACACTGTTTCATGTCACTGTGTACTGAGATGTATGTTGTTGAAATGACAGTAGAAGCCTTCTTGACTTGACTTGAACATAATTTCACTTTATAGCTGAATATGCTACTTGTATTACATATATTACTTGCATAACATTATAATACAATCAATATATAATAATATAAATATATAATATAAAATTGTCTGTGTTTGTGTGGCTTTAGAGTCACTAATGCTCATCTACGAGTATAATATTGGTTCACTTATCTGTATGAAAAATGAGTAAATACTCTTAAATGTCTAAAAAATCTAAAATGTAGTGTGGCGTGGGCGGGGCGGCGGCTGACGACCAGCATGCCTTGCGGGGATGTCTGTGTGTTCACCATGTTGGGGAAGGGTGTTTGGGTTAGTGGCTTCGGCCCTGTTTGTGTGTGTTTACATTTACATTTACATTTAGTCATTTGGCAGACGCTCTTATCCAGAGCGACTTACATTTTTATCTCATTACACATCTGAGCAGTTGAGGGTTAAGGGCCTTGCTCAAGAGCCCAACAGTGGCAACTTGGTGGTTGTGGGGTTTGAACCTGGGATCTTCCGAACCGTAGTCCAATGCCTTAACCACTGAGCTACCTCTGTTTGTGTGACGTGTGGAATGTGCTCTGGTTCATGCTTAGGCTGAATTGGAGGTAGGTTCTTGTGTGAATGTACTGCTCATGCTATACATGCTGCGTGCATAATAAAGTACTTCCAGCCATTGCATTGGGCAGCAATTAAGCTCACTTGTCCAACATCCTTCCTGGTGGTAAAACGCTACATTGGTGTCGGAAGTGGGATGAAGAATCACAAATTGGAGTGCACTATAAAGGATCTACAGAAAATCCAAGCAGGCCGCCGAGTAGCGGAGCGACTAATCGGGAAAAAAACGCTCGTACCCGACGGAGCTAGCGCGAGCACACCACGGCGACCAAAGCGTAGCGGCGAGATGAAGATCCCGGCACTGGATCTCGGAGCGGAATCCAACGTTAAAGCTGCGCAAGCGCCAGAGCAAGCTTCGTGCGCCGTCAGTCCGCGAAGCGACCTGTAGCTGTGCCTTCCCTCCTACAACGGCGCTGTTGAACCCCACGCATTCCTCGCCCAAGTAGAGCTAGCCGCCGACTTTGCAGGCTGGTCCCCGGTGGAAACAGCAGTTCGTGTAGCTCTCTCACTGGAGGGCGACACGCTTCGAGCGCTGGAAGACCTTCGGACTGATGAGCAGAAGGACTGGTCCAAGCTCGGGAGTCGCTTCACTTTCGGTTCAGCGCGAGTGACCGCAAGGAGGCAGCCTGCGAGGAGCTGGCGGTCCTCGAGGGGGCTATCCGGAATTCGAGGACGACAAGCGGGAAGAGCTAGCCCGTCGCTCATTTGTCCGGGGACTCCAACCGCTGTGGCTCCGCGAGCACATCGGGTTAGCGGCACCAGCTTCCCTTTCCGAGGCGCTGTGCAAGGCCGAGCGCGCTGGGCCCATAATGGCGGCACATCACGACGAAAGAGCCGAGCTATCGTCCGCAGCTCAGTGGCGCTCTGTAGGTGAACCTAGCCGGGGACAGGGCTACCCGTCGCGGCTAGGCAACAAGCAAGTCTCCGAGGTTTCGCGGCGATGCCAGGAACGGGACCTCGGGACTACAGCTGCAACGTCCTCAGGCCTGAGGGACAGCGTACACCAGCAGCTGCTAAACTTGCGCCGGGGGGATGTTTGGGAAGCCACGCTGGGATTTACGTCAACTGTGTGCTGGCCGGCATCTTACTACGCGCGCTCGTGAACACTGGCTCCACTGTTTTGCTGCTGCGCTGTGGATTACTGGGGCAAAGCAAGCGCGTCTGCAGACTGCATGATTCTGCCTTCAACATCCACATCGTGGGCGAGATTTAGCTGCTGGAGAGCAGGTATGGGTGTGTTCCTCTGGAGGGTAGAGGGGGTTCTCGGCCAAGCTTATGTCCCACTGGGTGGGCCCCTGTACAGTAATTGCTCGGCTCTCCGATGTCATCTACCGGGTGCGGTTGGCGGGGCGGGCACGAGTTGTGCTCCACCGGGACCGTCTTGCGCCTTACCAGCCGCACGCCGACGAAACATCGAACTCTGTGGAGGCCGGACCGCCTCAGGACAATGTCGCCGAAAAAGCGCCGACCGCCTCCACGCCTCCGAGACGAAGTTCGTCATGGTGACCGGGGACAGTCACAGCTCGGGTGGGGGCAGTGTGACATTGTCCTGAGGCGGTTGCTAGTTGTTAAATGTGTGTGCATTATGTTATTGTAATATAAAATAATCAGTAAGTTACTGATAAGCATCTGGTGTTATTCAGGTATTTTATTGACCTTTAAGCAAAATTTAACCTGTATTCTCCTGTTTTATGCAGATCACTGTTTGTTTTAACTTCGACTAGTTTTGAAAGATTAAAGTTTTTTTGTGTGTTTTAATTCTTGGGGTATTGTTAGGATAACTCCTTTTTATAGAAAAACAATCACATGAACCAACTACATCAATGGGGGACAACTTACATTTTTGAGTAGATGAAGAGATGGGCTAAGTTAACCCTAGAGAAATATAATTAATTGAGACCAAAACCAATACTACTTGAGCTGATCTTAATATTTAAATTACAAGTTGAGTCAACTTAAGATTTTGAACTGGGTACACGTTGTGTCAACTAAACAGAAATGTAAAATAGTAGTCCGTTTTTCTTTCTCAGTGTTGCCTCACTGCCAGTGATGTGAGCAGAAAATTGTCCATGGAAAATTCTCCACGTTTGATGATAAGCTCTATTTAAATGTTAAACTAAGGAATTGGTATAATTTATTAATTTTGCTGTGTTTATGTTTCCACGTTGCCATTAAATATTTGGTCAAAAGTAAATCCTGCCTCTGGAGGTTAAATTAACTGAGAGAGTGAACAATCCCTGTTGCTGTAAGAATGTGGTGGAGCTGCTGGATTGGTCTCTTCTTCTTTGTCTTTCAGCTGTTCCCTTTCAGGGGTCGCCACAGTGAATCATCTGCCTCCATCTAACCCTATCCTCTGCATCCTCTTCTCTCACACCAACTAACTTCATGTCCTCTCTCACTGCATCCATAAATCTCCTCTTTGGTCTTTCTCTAGACCTTCTGCCTGGCAGTTCCAACCTCAGCATCCTTCTACCGATATATTTACCATCTCTCCTCTGAACATGTCCAAACCAACCTCAATCTGGCCTCTTTGACTTTATCTCCAAAACATCTAACATGGGTTGTCCCTCTGATAAACTCATTCTTGATCCTATCCATCCTTGTCAATCCCTAAGAGAACCTTAACATCTTTAGCTCCGCTACCTCCAACTCTGCCTCCTGTCTTTTCCTTAGTGCCACTGTCTCTAAGCCGTAAAGCATCGCTGGTCTCACCACTGTCCTGTACACCTTTCCTTTCATTCTCGCTGATATTCTTTTATAGCACAACACACCTGCCACTTTTCTCCACCCATTCCAACCTTCCTGTACCCGCCTCTTCACCTCCTTTCCACACTCTCCATTGATCTGGACCGTTGACCCTAAGTTCCTCGACCTGTTCCCTGCTCTCGCTACAAAGCACAATGTCATCTGCAAACGTCATGATCCATGGAGACTCCTGTCTAACGTCATCTGTCAACCTGTCCATCACCAAAGCAAACAAAAAGGAGCTCAGAGCCGATCCTTGATGCAGACCCACCTCCACCTTAAACTCTTTTGTCAGCTGCCGGATTGGTCCCAAATACCCATATTTGTTATCATGGTACTGAAGGGACCCAGTCCGTGCACAGACCTTCAGTCATTCTGTAAATGTACTGGTATATTGCCTGTATTTAAGCCAATCACTGCTTTGAATGTGGAGTTTTTATTTTATTCCACCATGAAATAAAGACTGAGAAGTTTAATTCTAGTTCAATTCAGAACAGATATGGGATTTGAGCAAGAATATTTTTTTCCTGTGATGTGGTTGAGAATTACTTTGCTTTTTCCTTTTTTCCACTTAGATTCTCAGGATTTATGCTCTCCTGAGTGGTTCATCCCTGGAAACTATTGGGCAGATCCTGCTACTGCCTGGAGTCTGGGTACTCATGTATTGCCTGGTGTGTGGGGATTATCGATTTAGGTTCACAGGGTGAGATTGTTGATGCAGACCTTTCTCACCCTTTTAATCTGGAAGTATCTGGAGGTGATAAAATGGAAAAGCCTCACATTTGCACCTGTAGATGCAACAGCATTATATATATATATATATATATATATATATATACACACAGTATATACAGTGAAGACAATAATAAACTTATCGTTCTTTGCTTTGTTTCTTTGTTTTATAAATATGACCCAATATATGTTCAGTAATACATTTTATGCATTTTATGTATATTTTTACGTTTTTGTTTGTTATATTTTTATACTAGTATGTGGTTTTAAACATTAATCTCCAGTTTATTATGATGTGGGATGTGGTGGGCTGCTGGATCCAGACCTGCTGTCCCTGACCGTAATGTCAGAGCCGTAAGAGCCTGCAGAACTGGAACTTTCCTTCACACCAAAGGCAGAATCTGTTCATTTGAAGCCTTTCACAGCATTTACCTCTAAAGCTTTTTCTTATTTTCGTGTAACTTTCAGCTCCACCTTTTCTTCTTCCTCCTTTTCATTCATGAAAATTATTATTAATTTGCTTAAAGAAATTTCGCTGCATCAATATTTGTATATCGCTTTATTAGTACTGTTGCTCGCGGCAGCGTAACAGCCCGTTAATTCATGCTCGTGTAATGATGAGATGGACAAACTGCTCGATGCCCGTTCTTTTATTTGCTGCATTGTCGGGTTATAGTACAACCTTTCGGGTGGATCCTGCACTTAAATCCAACTAAAAACTACTGAAAAGAAAACAAAACTCAGGCTCTATATCCCAGCTTACATCTCGCATTCGCGTTCACACACACCGAACCTCATTACCCACAATGCATCTCCCGCACTGGACTACACTCCCATAAACAGCTGTCGTAAATCAACCTCTCTCTCCCGCAACAACACGCTCTTTGTCGGCGGCGTCCGTGTGATCGACGCATTCATCCATATGATAAGGAAAGAGATGCAATATTAAGGTTTCCGTCTTTTTTTTTATATTTGCATACTGACTGGGCCGGCCCACACTGGCCAGCGGCCCACCGGGAAAACTCCCGGTACTCCAGATAGCCAGTCCGCCCCTGGATCATAGTGTTATTGGGTTTACATGTGTAACTCATCCAGCAAAAACAATTGATTGTTAATTATTTAATTTAGCCATACTTTGCAGTTATCAAAACTGCATTTGGATTTATACTTTAACATTTTAAGTACAAATTTTACTTTACAATCATACACAAGAAATCTTTTTCAAAACCCGTGACATCCATCTACACTATAATCTATACTGTGTATATGGTAGTAACAAATAACAGCAAGTAACAGGTAATTTAATATAGAAATAGAAGGGTTAAAATGTGTTATTTGAGAGGAAAATTAACATTAAAAAATAAAAATAAAAACTCAGTAATTGTGTACAACATTTAGCATTTATTAAAAATCCATTATCTCATTATTACAGACAGGTTTAATTATATCCTGCATTGTACATCCTGCACACACACGCGCACACACACACACATCAAAGTGAAATAGGGATTGGTAGGTTCCAGTTTCATACCCCACCAAGCTGCCACTGGTGGGTCCTTGAGCAACTGCTCAGATGTATAAGGGGAAAAAAAAGTCACTCTGGATAATAGCATCTGCCAAATGCTGTGAATGTATACCTCTAGCCTTACCATTTTATTTTAAATAGGTATGTAGATCAAAAAGTTCTGATCTTTTATAATTCAGATTTTTTTACAGTGTAGGTAATAAAAGGCAGAATTAATAAATGAAAATAAACTAAGCTTAAATACAGAAATGAATGGGGTACTAAAATCTAAAATGAAAATATCAGGACAGAAAGAGTTATATAAGGAAATAAAGACACAATGCTGGGGGTTAAACCAGGAAGTCGAGTCCAATAGAGCAGATATCCAGCTCATCATAACTTTTACAGAAGTCCTCCATCGACATCCTGAAATGACAGATTTTATTTACATGTGGTAAGTAAAATACCTTGTATGATAATACACTGCGCAGTCAAAAAAAAAGGGTTGCACACTTCAAGATTTCATTGAGCACCTTCAGTGTTGATTACACACACTGTGGTGTCCAGTTCATGTGATTCCTCATGCTCCCAGAGCCGCTTTTTAACAAATTGAGAATATGGCCGTGGCTTCAGGGAAGAAGAGAAACTCCATAGATCATAACACTGTCTCCAGAGGCTTGTACAGTGGACACTATGCATGATGGGAGCATCGCTTCATGTCCTTCCCTTCTCACCCTGACACGCCCATCACTCTGGAATAGGCCCAGTCTGGACTCATCAGGTCACATGACCTTTTTTCATCACTCCAAAGTCCAGTCTTTATGATCCCTAACAAACTGAAGACTTTTTTCTAACGAGTCTCACCAACAAGTGGTTTTATTATGGACACACAGCTGTTTAGTCCCAAACCTGTGAGCTCTCAGGCCAATAATTTGACCCTTCTGAAGTAATGACTTTTTTTGGGCAAGTAGTGTATTTAGAAGATATTTATAATTAACACTAGGGGGTGTCTGTCCCCAATGTTAAAAGCGATATTCTGTATATAAGAACTCTTACAGGGAACAAAATTAATATAGTTCATTATTATTATTATTATTATTATTATTATTATAATACCTACCAAAACTCTCCGTTGTTTTTATCCTCCAGCCATGTTTCACGATCCTGGCTGCTCACCTCATTCCACAGGGGAGATCTGAGGGGAAAACAATCAAACATGTAAATCATGTATTTTATAACTTCATTTATTACATATAAAAATACAGCACACCAGTAAATGTGTTTAAATATTTGTTACTTATATATATTTCTACTAATGTACTAATATATAGAAGTTTTATTAGTAGTGTATTTCTATAGTGACATGTCTCAAAGTGTTCTGAGATTCCTTCCAGAAATATTAAACAAACATCTCTTGACAGAAAACATCAGTATTTAAACCCTTATTTGTCATGTCCACTCTACAAGTCCCTGTAGATGAGCTGCTACTATGGGAACAATAATACTTAGTGTATTAAATAAAATTTTATTTATTTATTTATTTATTTGGTTTTTCTCCCTAATTTAGTCGTGTCCAATTCCTCCCCGTCACTAGGGGGCTCCACATTAACGCTACTACTTCCACTCAGTCGGGAGGACCGAAGACTATCACGTGTTTCCTCCGAACCGCGTGACGTCAGCCGACCGCATCTTTTCGGACTGCTCGCTCACGCACCATTAGGGGCGGAGTCACACACTCGGAGGACAGCGCTATCCACTCCTTCCGCTTGCGTGAGCTCACAGACTCCCCGGATTGGCTGTAGAGCCGTGATTAATGTGGGAGCGCGAGTACCTCTTATCCCTCCCCTCTGAGAGAGCTCGGCCAATCAGCTCTCTCTAAACCTCCGGCTGAATCGGACTCACGATCTCCGGATAATAGGGCGAGCACTTACGCACAATCTGACCAATCAGAATCCAGAACTGAACAGTGTGTGTATAAACTGTGATCATTAAGACATTAGTGTGATTAATGCTGTGTAATCAGCAGAGCTTTACTTGTCACTCCAGTCTCCGTTCCACTCTCCTTTTCCCCAGGGGTTCAGCACTCTCACCAGCTTCACCTCCTTACGCTGAGTCTTCACCTGAGAGAGAGAAAAGGGTTTTAAACAGATTTAAGCAGCATGAAGATATTATTACACATATACACCAGTCAGCCTACAGCGCATATCTCTGGACTGTGAGAGGAAACAAGGGAACCGGGAGGAAACCCCCCAGCACAGGGGGAACATGCAAACTCCACACACACACACACACACACACACACACACACAGACCTGAGGTGAGATTTGGTTCAAGGTGATAACGCTCAGCCCTGAGACATCGTGCCACAAAGACGTTTATAGCTAACTGTACATAAAACTCCATTTTCATTCATTCTCAGAACAAATCTTTGCCATTAAATGTAACAAATATTGGAGGACTTCATGCCAAAGATAAGAAAATATTGATTAGATCAGACTTTTTAAGCTTCCTTAGATATCAGCAAGATATACAGTTTTGTTTGTTTCTTTACTTTTGTATTGTATAGACACAGAACTGGTGGTGATAGTCTTTATCTGTTCTGATAAACTGTAATGTATAAATGCATAGATATGGAGTTTATAAGCAACATTTTATATAAAACAAGCCATATACCTAAGCCATTTTAATTTTCTTTTTATACCATTTTTGCTTCTTTGTCATCCCTTAATTATTAGCTTATTATTTTATCAGATGTTATATAAAATTATATTAAAATGCCCAGAGGTGTAAATGATCCTTGTTAACACACACTAGTACTCACCTTGGTCACTCCAGTGACAGTGTAGGCGTGTCCCTGCACAATACCATTGGGAAGCACTGTGTTAGCAGCAGTGGGCTGAAAAATATATAAGAGAAATGAAAACAAAACAAACAAAAAACACTATAAGTACAGGAACTACATAGCCACCCTCCTGCTAATGTAAACAGCATGCATTAGTCTGATCACCAGGCTAGGTGAGACAAAATATCAACATGTGCTATACATCTACAGTAACATTTTATATACTGTATACATACAGGGGTCGCCACAGCGAATCATCTGCCTCCATCTAACCCTATCCTCTGCATCCTCTTCTCTCACACCAACTAACTTCATGTCCTCTCTCACTGCATCCATAAATCTCCTCTTTGGTCTTCCTCTAGACCTCCTCCTCTAGTTCCAACCTTAGCATCGTTCTACTGTATATTCCTGAACATGTCCAAACCACCTCAATCTGGCCTCCCTGACACATCTTAAGCAGTTATTGTTAATGAAATGATCACGGATCAGGAGTTTGATATACTCTGTTTAACAGAAACCTGGATTAAACAGGACGAGTATGTAGCACTAAATGAAGCTAGTCCTCCTTGGTGGAGGAGGCGTCACAGCATTTATGTCCATACTGGACTCAGTAGGAGTAAATCAGTGTGTAGTAGGACCCACTCATAAAGCAGGTCACACTTTAAATTTAATAATATTCTTTGGATTAAGTATAAATAATTTTATTTACAATTCCACTGTCTAAAGTTATATCAGATCACTATCTTGTCTCAATTAAAGTGTGTCATAGTGATAATGTACTCACAGCGCCGCGCTACCGTACTAAACGTACACTACTGCTCAAACGTTTGGGGTGACTTTCTAACTCCATGATGGTTCCTGATTTTTATTTCTTTCTACATTGTAAAGGAATGCTGAAGGCGTCCAAAAAATGCATTAATCTCCTTTGAACGGTTAATGGTGAGATGTTTCTGCTACTTCTGCTCTGTAAAGACTTCATAACGCCTCTAATCTCAGGTGCTGGTTGTTAATTGGTCATTTTTCAGGCTGATAACTCTAAATGAACTTCTCGTCTGAGACAGAGGTAGGTTTTGGTCTCGCCCTCCTGGGACGGCCTTCATGAGAGCCAGTTTCATTATGGTGCTTGACGGGTTTTGCAAATGCACTTGACAATACTGTTCTTGCAAGAACTATTAGAGAAAGGCTGACCTCTGTGTCTTAAAATAACAACTAACTGTTGTAATTAAAATAAAATAAAAGAACGGGCATCGACAAGTTTGTCCATTTCATCATTGCAGCCAGGGGTAGCTCAGTGGTTAAGGCATTGGACTACGGTTCGGAAGGTCTCAGGTTCAAACCCCACAACCACCAGGTTGCCACTGTTGGGCCCTTGAGCGCGGCCCTTAACCCTCAACTGCTCAGATGTGTAATGAGATAAAAATGTAAGTCGCTCTGGATAAGAGCGTCTGCCAAATGCCCAAATGTAAATCATTACACGAGCATGGATTAACGAGCTGTTACACTGTCGTGAGCAACATAAATAAAAAGCGGAGAAGCTTTAATAATTTATAACAGAACAACAGTCTTTCCGTTAATGTGAGTGTGTTTAAACGAGAGAAGAAAGTTTTAATGTGTAAGATGAGGAAAGAGAGACAGGAGGAGCTGAAAGCAAGAGTCTTCACTTACTTTAGCCTCACACACACACACACACACACACACACAGCGCCTGCATGCACAAAGGGAAACACTTATCTGCCGGGATTTATTTTTTACTTTTTTAAAAGGTAACGTGTAGGTTAATTTGTTTTATTTTTACTTAATATTTTGTATTAATAATTTGATAAAGTCTTCCTCACTGTACATCTGATCCTCAATAAGTAAATAAAGTGACTATTTTTACTCTTAGGGGTGTTTGAGTTTGTATTAAATTAAAATGTAGATCAAACCGACTCCTATATCATTTTTAATTTACATTTTAATGTGTCTGTCAATTTGTTTTAAAATCAGTTTCCAGTGCTGGAGACAGGCACACAGACAGGCACACGGCTCTAACACAGACTGATGCAACTAGCCAGGTGATCATGAGCTCACAATCAGGCGTGTTGGGGCAGAATACGGTCATGTCCAGCCACGCAGAACACATTCATCTTTACTTGTTTGTTCTCACAGTTGCAAGAAGACTTTTGCACAATCGCAGGAAATGAAAGGGGTAAAAAAAAACAAAAAAAAAAAATATTTGTATTGTTGTTGCAGATTAATGCTTTAGTTAAGATGTCTTGTGATCAAGCTTCTGTTGTATTGTCAGTTATGTAGGTAGAAAAAATACCCTTACCCATGGGATTGTATATATATAATATATTATTTATTTGAGTCACTATAATTTAGCATTTTAATTTGTTAGTGCAGAAACCAGACCTACAATCCTGTTAACTTGAACAGAAACATTCATGGTGTGTGTGTGTGTGTGTGTGTGTGTGTGTGAGTATTTACCCCCGAGGGAGTACCACACCCTATCACAGCTCTGCGCTTTACTGCCTGCTCCATCTGATCCCAGAGTTTTGAAGAAGCAGTTTGCAGGTTAAATGCTTTGTAAGCTCCGCCGGTGAAATCACGCAGGCCATCAGATATATAGCCACCATTCATTGCTGCATATGAACCACACACCCTAATGAAAAAGACAAGACTTTATCCTACATAGCCCTGTACATATACAGTAGTAAGTACTGTAGTAATCGTTACCACTCCACATACTTGGCGTAGGCTTTCTCCAGCAGCGCAGGCCAGAACTCATTACTTGTTTTGCAGTTAAGAAAGATCAGTTGTCCATCGATTGTGGGTAGCAGGTCATCTATTACAACATCTACCCACTGTCCATTTCTGTTGAACTGAGAAGAAATAACAAGACTATCTAAAATATGCTTTATTTTCTTATAACTGCACATCCCTGAGTGCTTTATTCCACCTTCACCACAGCAACATGCTTGTTATATCATGCATCCATATATAGATATATTTACTGTTTCTCCAAAACTTCCTGTTCTCACTTACGTTATGACTGCCATAAACAGTTGTTCTTTCTACAGCCACTCTTTTTTTGTTTGTTACTAAACCAAAAGCAGGATTGCTGCACTCACCCTGAAATGAAATATGCCTGCGTAATCCTGAGAAAATGACTGATTTTCAGGAATGACTTGATCCATGACGTCCTTCTGGAATGTAATCGCTCCAATTGCGGCCAAAAACCAGCAGTTCCCTAAAAGTTTCAGATACACAGGAACATATAAAATTATATATAAGGTATATATAAAATTTATAAATATATAAAAGGTACATATAAAATTATACATTTTACTTAAAATTTCCTTTGCATTTAGAAAGAGAGCAGAAACTAAGAAGATAAAATTATTTCAGTAGTTATAGCTAATTAAAGTATACTGGAGCTAATTACAATTTTAAAGAAAAATTTTAGGTAACATAACTGTGGATATAAATTTTTCTTACCAAGATCTCCTTGACAATAATCAAACCTGGACTCGCCATCTACAACAAGACATGGGTCACTCACCAGTTCCTAAAAAAAAGGGGTACATTAGTATTATTATTATTACCACATTAGACCACACTGTGATAAACTGTGTTTTCCCCCCTTTTTACAACACAAATGTAACTGACACAATCCACAATTTATCCTGTCTTCACCTAATGAGTCACAGCAACCCTGACCGAAACCTGGATCTGAAAAGCCTCTCCAGTAAGAGGCGCCAAAACCTCTGTAGGTTATGTACAGGAAACCGTATTGAACGATTCACCTCAATGAATCTTTAAAGTCCCGAGTCGTTCGTTCTTTTGTCACGTAACTCCCATAGAATATGAAGTGCAATAGATTCAAAAGAACGAAGAATTTGGATTAAAAGATATGATGGTGAGCTACTCATTCTGTTTATTATAATATGTCCCTAGCTGACATCAGTAGGTGAGATGGGGGTATTAGTAGGTGAGATGGGGGCATTAGTAGGTGAGATAGGGGTATTAGTAGGTGAGATAGGGGTATTAGTAGGTGAGATGGGAGGATTAGTAGGTGAGATAGAAGTATTAGTAGGTGAGATAGGGGTATTAGTAGGTGAGATAGGGGTATTAGTAGGTGAGATAGGGGTATTAGTAGGTGAGATGGGAGGATTAGTAGGTGAGATAGAAGTATTAGTACGTGAGATAGGGGTATTAGTGGGTGAGATAGGGGTATTAGTAGGTGAGATGGGGGTATTAGTAGGTGAGATAGAGGTATTAGTAGGTGAGATAGGGGTATTAGTGTGTGAGATAGGGGTATTAGTAGGTGAGATGGGGATTAGTAGGTGAGATGGGGGATTAGTAGGTGAGATGGGGTATTAGTAGGTGAGATGGGGGTATTAGTAGGTGAGATGGGGATTAGTAGGTGAGATGGGGGATTAGTAGGTGAGACGGGGGTATTAGTAGGTGAGACAGAGGTATTAGTAGGTGAGATAGGGGTATTAGTAGGTGAGATGGGAGGATTAGTAGGTGAGATAGAGGTATTAGTAGGTGAGATAGGGGTATTAGTAGGTGAGATGGGAGGATTAGTAGGTGAGATAGAGGTATTAGTAGGTGAGATAGGGGTATTAGTAGGTGAGATGGGAGGATTAGTAGGTGAGATAGAGGTATTAGTAGGTGAGATAGGGGTATTAGTGGGTGAGATAGGGGTATTAGTAGGTGAGATATGGGTATTAGTAGGTGAGATAGGGGTATTAGTAGGTGAGATGGGGGTATCAGTAGGTGAGATAGAGGTATCAGTAGGTGAGATAGGGGTATTAGTGGGTGAGATAGGGGTATTAGTAGGTGAGATATGGGTATTAGTAGGTGAGATAGGGGTATTAGTAGGTGAGATGGGGGTATCAGTAGGTGAGACAGAGGTATCAGTAGGTGAGATGGGGGCATTAGTAGGTGAGATGGGGGTATTAGTAGGTGAGATGGGGGTATTAGTAGGTGAGATAGGGGTATTAGTAGGTGAGATGGGAGGATTAGTAGGTGAGATAGAGGTATTAGTAGGTGAGATAGGGGTATTAGTAGGTGAGATGGGAGTATTAGTAGGTGAGATAGAGGTATTAGTAGGTGAGATAGGGGTATTAGTGTGTGAGATAGGGGTATTAGTAGGTGAGATATGGGTATTAGTAGGTGAGATAGGGGTATTAGTAGGTGAGATGGGGGTATCAGTAGGTGAGATAGAGGTATTAGTAGGTGAGATAGGGGTATTAGTGGGTGAGATAGAGGTATTAGTAGGTGAGATATGGGTATTAGTAGGTGAGATAGGGGTATTAGTAGGTGAGATGGGGGTATCAGTAGGTGAGATAGGGGTATTAGTAGGTGAGATGGGGATTAGTAGGTGAGATGGGGTATTAGTAGGTGAGATAGGGGTATTAGTAGGTGAAATGGGGTATTAGTAGGTGAGATAGGGGTATTAGTGGGTGAGATAGGGGTATTAGTAGGTGAGATGGGGGTATTAGTGGGTGAGATAGGGGTATTAGTAGGTGAGAGGGGGGTATTAGTAGGTGAGATGGGGGTATTAGTAGTTAACAGATTATGGGTGATGAAGGTAGAATAATTATAAAGGTCTTGACTAAAACAACATGCATGAGAAATCCCAAAGGAGTTTTTATTTTTGCAATGGAAAAGTACTGAACTAGTTACTTTTATCAGAAATTATCACACTGGACAATCACACTGCTCCTAAAATACACATCTTATATAATTTTATACTTGTTTCAAAGCTTACTTCTCCTGTCATACCCACACTTGTATTACTGTACTTTAATATTTTTAATACTTTTTTATATTAATTTTGTAAATTCTGTATAGTTTGAATTTCTATTTTAATTTTATTTTATTTTGCAACTTAATTTATATAACTTTATTTTTCACTACAAATTCTATACATAGTTTAATTATTTAGAAATGGCTAAAAAAAACTTGATGAAACTCCACATTTGGCTTTAAGGTGACAGAGCAGCTATGTACACAGCACAGGTTTTTATAGCCAATTTTTTGTCTACAAAATCAGTCTTAACTCTGGCATCTGGCAGTGCCACTTCATAGGCTCTCAGAAATCTTTACTTCATGTCCAGACAGACTTCTGTGGCAGTTTACAGGGAAGCACCAAGTCACTTCAGCTTTCAGTTCTTTATTGGGGGAAATATACAAGTGTTGAAAGTTTATATGAGGAATTAGACCCTAGAGAATTTTAACAATTGTAATGAGGGGAATAAAAAAAGGGAGAACCTAGTTGTTGGCTGACTATTAATATTCTAATTCTAAGAGCCAACTCACTTACTTGTTAGGTTTTTTTTTTTGTCTTTTTGAATCTGGCTCAGAGTTACTTTTAACTGTGTAGCACAAGCATTCGCTGCACTTTATTCCATTGATTCTATATTATATATATAATCCCTCCTGGGACAATCGGGCCACAGCTGGCATTTTGGTTTATAACTTGTGCTGACCCCTGTAACACATGATGCTGCCACCACCATGCTTCACTATGTGTATGGTGATGTGCTTTCGTGCCCAACACATACCATATATATATATGTGTGTGTGTGTGTGTGTGTGTGTGTGTGTGTGTGGAAGAGATTCCACCTAGACACCATACCCCAAAGCTCAGACATGTAAAGAATACACAATATAAATTTTAAGTCAATATATCAATTATTTTTATTAATATTAAGTAACCAGATATTCCTAGAGGTCCCGGTGATATAGTACTTCTCTTGGCAGCCTCCCTGTCTGTACATTTTAAAGGTAATGTAACTGTGGTCTCCACTTTCTCCACTTAGTGATGATGGTACACAGTGTTTTATGGTACAGGTAACATTTTAAAAATGCTTTTATACCTTTCTCCATGATCACTGTCTTGTGACAAGGGAGCTAGGTACGCTTTCAAGCAAATGTAATTCTGAAGAAAGTTACTTCACACAAAAGTACAAAATGTTGTTTATGTATGATTCTTTGGAAGCTTTAAAGATACACATGCTGGTGAGGTTCATTGTGAAGAGCAAATCAACACACATGCAGGTTGAAACATGAATGCAGTCTGGTTTCAATTCAGCAGTTGGTCTTTAAGACGTGTTTAAAACTGTGTGAGCGAGAAGAGAGACCAGTAACAAAAGAGCAGCCCACTGCAGTACAGTAGGACCTGGACATCTTACAGTAGGACCTGGACATAGTCACTAAGTAAAAGATAGTTTTGCCTTGTGCTAGCAATTTATATATACACGGGGTAGCAGGAATAAAATTCATATTACCTTATGAAAGAATAGGAAATATTTGCCAATATCATGTCTCTGGAAGTGAGTGCATACATTACTTCTTTAAAAAAACAAAAAACACACAGTATCGTTCCACATGATGCCCCTGGAGGGTCAAAACCAGAAGTGAAGTGCGCCTTCCTAATGACAACATTCCAGCACCCCCCCCCCCCCCCCAACACTCAGATGGTGTGTGGAACCATGTGGAACAAAACATCTGAGTTTCTATTATTTCTTTTGAGAAAATCTACTTTAATGAATACAAGCATGCTTCTGGAATGAATGCTCACAATCCAAGGTTCCACTGTATATATTTATACATGGTTCATGTAGGACATTGCAGGATTTTATAGCAACAAGTGTTCCAGTCCTCCAGAGCAAAACCCCAAAAAGTTGTTTCAAATACAGTGGAACCTCGGATTACGAGTAACGTGGTTTAAGAGTGTTTTGCAAGACGAGCAACAATTTTTAAAAAATTTTTACTTGAAAAACGAGCATTGTCTTAGTTAACGAGCACCGAGTATCATGTTTCACGCATGCGCTTCTTGTTTTAACAACGAGCGTTACGTCATCACAAGTGAGCCAACGGTTTTTCTCTCTCTTGCAGCAGAATTGTAGGTAATCGTCTCTCCTGCTGGGTGAATACACACACGCGCTGTGTGTGTGTGTGTGTGTGTGTCAGATGTGCGTGTGCGCGCGCACACACACACACACACATTAACGGAGAGACCGTTTTTAAAACAGTTTAAAAATTAGCAAGGAACATCGCTAGTCACACTCGCGTGAGTGCATACTAACGGGATTACTAATGTAAAGTAAAACAACAACAACAAAAATTAAACAGCTCCTCACCTTTGAAAACAGTCGCGACAGAGAAGAGTTTGTGTGTTTATTTGGCAACCTGAGAGAAGGGGATCTGTAAAGCCGAGACCCATTGTCTCCCCTGCTGGGTCTTAGTGCCTGCAGTGTTTTTGCGTGTGTGTGTGTGTTTGTGTCTGTGTAAGGCAGGGAGTTTGTGTGTTTGTTTGGCAACCTGAGAGAAGGGGGCTGTAAACGCGAGCGAGCCCCCCTTCAACCCTCCTCCTCTCAGGTTGCCAAATAAACACACAAACTCCTCTCTGTCGCGATTGTTTTCAAAAGTAAGGAGCTGTTTAATTTGTTTTTTGTTGTTGTTGTTTTACTTACAGCAGTGATCCTGTTAGTATGCGCTCACGTGAGTGTGACTAGGAATGTTCCTTGCTAATTTTTAAATGGTTGTAAAAACGGTCCTTCCGTTAGTGTGTGTGTGTGTGTGTGTGTGTGTGCGCGCACATTTTACACACATACACTCTGCATGCACAAACGAAAACCCTTATCTGTCGGGGTTTAATTTTACATTTTTTTAAGGTAAAGTACAGGTTAATTTGTTTTATTTTTACTTTATATTTTGTATTAATTATATTTATGTATTTATTTTTTTGGGCTGTAGAACGAATAATTTAAGTTTCTATTATTTCCTATGGGAAAATTAAATTTGGTTTAAGAGTGTTTTGGAATACAAGCCCACTTCCGGAACGAATTAAGCTCGTAATCCGAGGTTCCACTGTAAATGTATGTTTTTATTTTTTTGCTCACATCAGTTTAAATTTAACGACCTTTTTAAACCCAAATGGCATAAGCAAAGATGTATTGATGTGAGCATGTGTGCCATGTCAGAGGACAGATGCATTTACATTACATTAGGGTAAAAGTCACTTAGATGACATGAACATAGCCACTGTACCTTGTGTCGGATGTTATTAGCATTAGACAGTGTTGAAATTTGAATTAAGGCCCATCTACACGTGCATCCTGCCTCTCCTCCATACAGGACAACCACTCAGAGTAGTGATATGTAGTAATATGATTTAATAACTAACATGGCTATTTTTGAATAAGAGCCAAGACGCTATGACAGGATGAGTGACGTCTATCAACTAACCTGTGCCTGAAACATTCTGAACCAATTATCAGGTTTTTTAACACCAGTTGTTTTGTATTTTGTTAAAATAAAGCAGAGAAGTAGCTTAAACCAGCACAGTGACAGATACTGCTAATACATTATTTGTTTGTTTGTTTGTTTTTTCAATATTTGCTCCTTCTATAATATTCCTGTTATTAAAATATGTCCATAGAAAACTATAAAACAGATTTACACCGTTAGGGTTGGAGACACCCCTTCTAGACAGAGTAATGTTACCCTGAGCATCTCTGTCTGGGTGATCTTAGGCTTCCCCCATATGGTGTTAAATCCTTTTACTTCCTCATTCCTCAGATATAAAGCTTCCTTAAGTTTATTATGCAACTTAAAATGTGTGTGTGTGTGTGTGTGTGTGTGTGTTGTGTGTGAGTCCCTCCCACCCTATATATTCTTTAACTGTATAGCTGTACTGTAGGTGATGTTAGCGCATACGGTGGGTGACTAGCCTTCTTGCTAAATGCCAGAACAATAGCTCAGATTATTCACACGAGACATCTTTTACAACATATCTGTACATCCTTATTTAATCCTCTCTTAATCTAGTCAAATATTATTAAGTTACCATGACAACCACAGCTCATACTTAACACAGTCCAATACTGCAACAGTCTAGACTGTTAGTCATTTAATATAAGTAAGCATATGATTATTGATTAATATTTGTAGAACGTGGAAAACTAACATGCATATAAAATTACATTTCTGAATTAAATTAATACAGTTAATTTAACACACCCCTTTAGTTGTTTTAAACATATCTTATGCTCGTATATGTATAGGATTAGCAAACTTCATCATGCTAAATAAACTCTAGGACTACACTACACTGTGATAAACATGTTGTGTAGATGGGAGTTGAGTTGTGATGCACACTAACGTACCGTTGGTCTCTTCCACACCACTTTACCCACTTTGGCGAGCGACAGCAGGCCCGTTCCGATGGCGCGTCGATCTGCAGGAAACTTATCGTCCACAAACTTCTCTTTACTCGCCAGACATTTCTGACGAAGTCTGAGAAAATCCTGACCCTGGAAGCCCTGTGGGTTGTAGCGAGTCCCGGCCGCGCTCACCTTGAGCCGTTTATTCTTCCGAGGAGCCATGTGGAGAAATCTGACCAACGAGAAACACAAAATCAACAACAGAACCAACTTTATTTATCTATTATAATTTATACACAGGTATGTATTAATCTGCTACAGGACTGGTATAGTCTATGACTGGGATCAGTAACATGTTTACAGTATAATCATGAGTGTTCTGTACAAATGTTTTCTAAATTCTTCACCATGTTCTGTATGTTCACAACAATCACTTACAGGAAAGCTGAAGTTCTCCCAGACCTTAAACGATCTTCCAAGATCAACACAATCAAACAAACCACTGCCTTACTGTAAGTGATCTTTTAGATGCTCCGCCCCTAATTTCATGGACACACATTCCCAAAGGCGTGCCGGTAACACCTGAGCTAACTGTTTAGTATTTATACAAAACCTCATCAAACATGAGCACACAATTTTGCTGATTGGTTTCTCTCAAGGTTCCTTCCTATTCCCATCTCAGGGAGTTTTTTCTTGCTGCTGTCGCCCTTGGCTTGTTCACCAGGGACAGTCTTATCATATTGATTCATACACATTCACATCTCATACAAACTTCTTTTCTTTTGATTGTGTAAAGCTGCTTTGGGACAATGTCAATTGTTAAAAGTGCTATACAAATAAAATTGAATTGAATTGAATTGATTGGCTGGAGCAGTTGAATAGTTTGGCTGCAAAAACGTTTTTGTTTCCTGGTTACACACCTAGGGCTGTGTGTGAATGCCAGATTTCTTTGTTCTCCCCACAAAGAACAGACTAACAGTTAGTTAGAAGTTAAACTGATTTACTGTATCTAACCACCTGTGTGCTGAATTAGAGTCACACACACCTCCTTAAAGACCTCGGGGCGTTTCAGTCCCTGCTTGCTGTTGTGTGTTTATGACAAACAGCATGATGAGGAAGTTTATTAGAGGTTTATTACTGTTTGTGTGAATTTAAGGGGATTTTAAGACAAATATTCCATCATTTAGATTTTTCAAATTGATTTACTTTGTATAACGTTTTTAACAATTGGCAAGCAAAAGAATTATTGATATAGTCTATACGTTATTATCAATATATGTAATCAAACTGCAGTGGAAATCCTGGGGCTATAAAGACAAGTAATGTACAGGTATGCACTGCGTAAAAGAGATTCTAAAGGTTTTAAAGTTTTATTGAGACTTCTGCAGAAAGACTGTTCTCATAAAACAAACCAGATCGGCCCGTCTTTCCTCTCTGCCGTTACATTTACATTTATACACACACTTCTCTGGTAGTAATCCACGCCCCATACACTGTGTTCGCTCTTATCATACACAGAGCCAGTTTCTCCTATCTGCCTCAGAACACATGTCTTATCAGGGCATGGCAGTTACCTTCAGTTTATTCCTATTCGATCTCATTTAAAGTTTCATATTTTCTGCAACTCAACAAGCAACTTCATACGTCTACAGTTTATTTGCAGATTTCATCTAATTTCTGGTACAGTTCTGTAGAAACACTTTCTAAAGTTGTGACTTACAGTATGGCGTTTCTGACACAACCCTCCACGTTTATCCTGACCAGGACTAAAGAGTGCACGGGCTTGTGCACTAACCAGGTTAAAACCCTAACCATGAGTTCACAGTATTAAATAAGAAGGTTCTCTGCTGATTCTAAAGCACTTTATCGCCACCTATAAACTCATTTGTAAACAATGCAGTATAAAAGGAAAGAAGGGGTGTAAATGACCTGGTTTGATCAGGAGGCTTCGCTCTGATTAATCTGATCATCCAAAGGCTGTGAATGGCTTTCAGCCAGATTCTACAATGATCACGATGTTGAGCAGAAATCATCAGCAAGTACAAGAAATGTTCATGTGTTCATGGATATTTTATAGCAGTGTAGAAATAGAGGGATTTTAAAAAACTGATGGTATTTCATTTAAGGACAAACATTCTGTAAACAAACATAAAGCTCAATAGAACATGTTTCCTCAGAAATTTCCTAGAACTATAAAAGCTACAGTAAGTTCTGTAGAGCATCAACATGATAGCAGAAGTCCTATTAAAATGAGAAACATTCTATAAAATATGATCAGAAGCTCTACAAAAAATTAATGCTAACAGGATTTTGAAGTTTTGTGAGATATGAACATATAAAATAAAAAACATAAAACATAAAAACATAAAAAACAATATAAAAACAGTTAAATCTTATGGCTGTCCAGCTGAACACTGCAAAAGGTTGTGTTGGTCTGCTGTGCAGTTTAAAAGAGAAAGTAATATGATTGTTTTTTGACTTTTGTTCCTCCCTTCTAGCAATAAAATGTACACAGATCTTACCTGAACGTGTGGATCCCTGAGTGTTGTCTCCTGTCTCTTCGCTGTCTGTTTGTAGGTGAGCTTCCACCAGCTTTAAATCCTGTGGATAGCGTGACTCCAGCTGTGTTTACTGTATGTGGGAGGAGTTTAGTCCTATAGAGCCGTGTGCTGCAGGGCTTCATTACCACATAGCGGATGTGTATTAACTCGCATTCTCGTTACTTAGAATTCCTTTACCTGCTTCCACTGCTTTCACATACACACACTGCATACAGACTGTGATGTGAGGGCTCCAGAAAAATAAGTTTCAGTCAGAACTTTCCTTACACAGATGTTTATACGGACGTACTGGTGAGAAGATCACACAGCGTCATTATGTCTCACGGTTACTGTGTTGTGCATGTAACCAGAACATTTGTCAATCAACATTTTGCTCAAAAAATTAAAGGAAAACATTAAACAAGTCAGTAAATAAAGTTAGCAGAAGTTTAAAAATCATCGACAATTTAAACTGCAGGATTTGTGAATTAGAACATTTCAAATTCAAATTTTATTTGTCACATACACAGTCATACACAGTACGATATGCAGTGAAATGCTTATACGACCGCCGGTGACCTTAAAAAGAAAATAAAAAAACTATATATAAGGAATAAATATTAATAAAAGAAATAACATAAAATACAAAGAAATATAAATGTAACTAGTAAAATTAACAACTGTACAAATAAGGGCATGTAAAAATAGTAGAATATAGGATTATGGGGGGAAATATATATATAAAATTTTTAAAAGTGTTTTAAAGTGGCATTGAAATGTCTAAAAGTGTCATGTGCAATGGCAGGTAAACATGTATTGTATAAAGTGACATGTGCAATGGCTTCAGATATGTAAATATGTATTGCATGAATGTGTCCATGATTGTCCAGTCAGTGTCAATGTTTAAAAGACATTAACTCCTGTGTGGTGTGTTGTGATTGAGAGACCTTATCGCCTGCGGGAAGAAGCTCCTCCTCAGTCTCTCTGTGTTGGCCTTCAGGGAGCGGAATCGCTTCCCAGACCGCAACAGAGAGAACAGTCCATTGCTGGGGTGGCTGAGGTCCTTCACAATCTTCCTGGCCTTGGTCCAGCACCGCTTGCTGTAGATCGAGTGCAGGTCAGGGAGCTCGGTGCGGATGATGCGCTTAGCTGATCTCACCACCCTCTGTAGAGCTCGTCTGTCCTGCATGTTGCTGTTCCCAAACCAGGTCGTAATGTTTCCCGTCAGGATGCTGTCTATGGTGCAGGAGTAGAAATTCCTGAGCACCTTAGAGGGCAGTCTGAAGTCTCTCAAGTGTCTGAGGTGGTAGAGACGCTGCCGGGCCTTTTTTACCACGGTGTTGATGTGACAGGACCATGACAGGTCCTGCGTGATGTGAACACCGAGGTATCGGAAGCTGTCCACTCTCTCCACTGGGTTCTCATTGATGATGGGGGTCTGGTAGTTCCTCTCCTGCTTTGTACTAAAGTCCACTATCAGCTCCTTTGTCTTGCTGACGTTCAGGAGGAGATTGTTCCTCTGGCACCAGTTCTCCAGATTTACAATCTCCTCTAGGTAGGCCGTCTCATCGTTGTTCGTGATCAGGCCCACCACAACAGTGTCGTCAGCAAACTTGATGATGGCGGTGGAGTTGGTAGTGGCCACGCAGCGTTCGTCATACCGGTTGTTGGTGCTTTATAATCCGTAATTGTCCTTAATCCCTGCCACAGGCTCCTAGAGTCACTCTGTTGAAGTTGTGACTCTAGTTTCCTCCCGTAGCGCTGCTTCGCCTCTTTCACCGCCTTCCGGACGCTGTATGACGCAGCCTTGTACGGTTCCATGTCCCCCGACGCGAGTCCCATGTTGTAGGCAGCGGTGCGAGATTTCAGGGCGTCGCGGATGGTTTTATCCACCCACAGCTTCTGGTTGGGAAACGAATTTCAGAATATTGCCTTAGTCAGTTTTGCACCCATTTAAATAAAGATTTTTCTTTATGATATTTTAGTTACTATGTATATACAGTACTAATTCAGTGACCTCTGTAATGCTGTAGATGACAAATAGATGCAGTTATCATGGAGTGATCCATATATAGGGTAGAAAAATACTTAGACACACTCACTGTTCAATTTATTATGAACACCAGTACACATTAGTGCTCTAATCTAATTAGCCATAAATGTGGCAGTGATGCAATAATAAATAAATAAATAAATGAATAATAATAATAATAATAATAATATACAGATACAGGTCAAGAGCTTTAGGCATTGTACACGTTAATTGCCCAGATAGCACAGGTATGTCGCGGAGACGTCTGCTAAAGAGCGTATCATCTGGTAAACATCCCGTTCAGTTTTTTATAGTCGTATTTTGATCGTCTGTAGATCGCCTGTTTGAGCTGTTAAATGATACACCGTCTTTACATCTATACGACGTCTATACGACGTAACTTTATCATCCGAAATTTGCTGGTATGTGGACGGGAAATATATATAAATAATCTAAAAATAAAGTGGAGAAACACCAGAGGAGATTCAACCAGAAGGTGGCGGTAGTGCAACACTTACGGATGCAAGCCGCCTTAAAAACCAAAGAAGAAGAAGAAAAAGAGAACAGTGTTTTGAGAAGACAAACGTTTGGCGCGCTTGTGGAAAAGGTAAGCAGGAATTAATTCCCATCTTTATAAATAGAAACAAAATACTGAATATAAATGTCACCTGCTGTTTAGTGATGTTTAGTCACGTTATTTTGGTTTAAGCTATTTCTTGTATTTTTAATCACACTTAAAATACCGACGGTTATATGCGCGTGCTTAATCTGCGGTTCGGTTCTGGTTTCGGTCTGTTCTCATGAATTGTGAAGCGAGAGGAAGAAAGTATAAATATTGTTCATTTGATAAATTAAGTATCATGAATTTTAATTAAATCTATCTCTGTATTTTTTCACAGGAGTTTGTGAGTGAAAGTGTCCTGTCTGCATCTGACTTCAGGAGTTTCCTGACCAACCGTCTCTAACGGTCATATTTAAAAGTCATAACGGACAGTTATAAAGTACAAAACACTTCTGTTGGTGTTTAATTTTTTTCTATGATTGATACTTATTTATGGTGTTTTATGTTTTGTACATCCTCCAAGATGGCGCCGGTGAGGTCGGCTGCCGTCACGACTGCTCCGACCAGATTTTCTTTGTTTTTGTTCTTTAAGTTAGTTTTTACCGTTTTAAAACCAGTCAAAGTACCACCATGGAGTACATTAGTTATAATAGAGACACTCTTGTTTCTATTGGTATACAATGTACTCACAATTCGACGTTTTTAACTCCGGATCCGAGCTGGCCGAGTGAGATCCTGAGGGAAAACAAAGGACGCGACGCGAAGCGGCGGCCCCGAGGGAAACGAGCCGGCGTCAGGAACAGGCTGAGAGCCCGTGCACACCGCACACCTCTGCCTAGCATCCTGCTCGCCAACGTCCAGTCACTGGAAAACAAGCTCGATGACCTCAGGGCCAGGATAAAGTTCCAGAGAGACATTCGGGACTGCAACCTCCTCTGCTTCACCGAGACATGGCTGATCCCAGCGGTGCCGGACCACGCCATCCAGCCGGCCGAGTTCTTCTCGGTTCACCGCATGGACAGGACGCGTGACTCGGGGAAGTCAAGGGGAGGCGGCGTGTGTTTAATGGTGAACAGCAGCTGGTGCAACAGCGCGAGTGTTGTTCCTCTCACACGCTCCTGCACACCAAATCTGGAGCTACCGTCCATCATGTGTCGTCCTTTTTACCTTCCTCGGGAGTTCACATCGGTCATAATCAGCGCCGTTTATATTCCACCACAAGCGGACACGGACACTGCCTTATGCGAGCTGCATGAGGCACTCACACAGCAACAAACACAACACCGGGACGCTGCGCTTATTGTGGCGGGGGACTTTAACAGTGCCAACCTCAAACGTGCAGCGCCAAACTTTTATCAGCACATCACCTGCCCCACCAGAGGCGAAAGGACACTGGATCATTGCTACACCACAGTCAAGGACGGTTACAAGGCACAATCTCGCCCTCCGTTTGGTAAATCCGACCACGCCGCCATCTTCCTCATGCCAAAATACAAACAATGGCTGAAACAGGAAGTTCCGGTTCAGAGCGAGGTCGCGCGCTGGACGGACCAATCAGTGGCCGCGTTACAGGACGCACTCGATGACGCAGACTGGGACATGTTCAGAAACAGCTCCGATGGTGATGTCAGCGTGTTTACGGAGGCGGTTGTGGGATTCATCGGGAAACTAGCGGATGATACCGTGGAGAAAAAGACTATTAAAACGTTTCCCAACCAGAAGCCGTGGGTGGATAAAACCCTCCGCGACGCTCTGAAATCTCGCACCGCTGCCTACAACACGGGACTCGCGTCGGGGGACATGGAACCGTACAAGGCTGCATCATACAGCGTCCGGAAGGCGGTGAAAGAGGCGAAGCAGCGCTACGGGAGGAAACTAGAGTCACAACTCCAACAGAGTGACTCTAGGAGCCTGTGGCAGGGATTAAGGACAATAACGGATTATAAAGCACCAACATCCGGTATGATAAACGCAGACGTGACTCTGGCAGATGAGCTGAACACTTTCTATGCTCGCTTCGAGGCTGCAGCTAAAGACGCTAGCGATGCTAATGCTAGCGGCGCTAATGGCTGCAGACAGGAAGTCACTGCCAGCACCGGAAGCGCGTTCATCATCACCGAGCATGACGTGAGGAGAGCCTTCAAGAGAGTGAACACCAGGAAAGCAGCAGGACCAGACGGCATCTCAGGCCGTATTCTCAAAGCCTGCGCAGACCAGCTAGCACCTGTGTTCACTGAGATATTCAACATCTCTTTATCTCAGTCGGTGATCCCCACATGCTTCAAAGAGTCCATTATTGTTCCTGTCCCAAAGAAACCTCATCCTGCTTCCCTCAATGATTATCGCCCTGTAGCCCTCACTTCAGTAGTGATGAAGTGCTTTGAACGCCTGGTCAGAGACTTCATCATTTCTTCACTACCAGACACACTGGACCCACTACAGTTTGCATACCGTCCAAACCGTTCCACGGACGATGCAATCTCACATCTCCTCCATACATCTCTCACTCACCTGGACACTCAGAGGGGGAATTATGTGAAAATGCCCTTCATCGACTACAGCTCTGCATTTAATACCATAATTCCCTCCACACTCACCACCAAGCTGGAGCACCTGGGACTCAGCTCATCCATGTGTCAGTGGATCTCCAATTTTCTGACTGGCAGACCACAGGCAGTAAGGATGGGCGGCCATGTCTCAGCCTCCATCACTCTCAGTACTGGAGCCCCCCAGGGTTGTGTTCTGAGCCCCCTGCTGTACTCTCTGTACACCTCTGACTGCGTGGCCACTACCAACTCCACCACCGTCATCAAGTTTGCTGACGACACTGTCGTGGTGGGCCTGATCACCAACAACGATGAGACGGCCTACCTGGAGGAGGTTGGAAATCTGGAGAACTGGTGCCAGAGAATCAATCTCCTCCTGAACGTCAGCAAGACAAAGGAGCTGATAGTGGACTTCAGTACAAAGCAGGTGAGGAACTACCAGACCCCCATCATCAACAGGAGCCCAGTGGAGAGAGTGGACAGCTTCAGATACCTCGGTGTTCACATCACGCAGGACCTGACATGGTCCTGTCACATCAACACCGTGGTAAAAAAGGCCCGGCAGCATCTGTACCACCTCAGACGCTTGAGAGACTTTAAACTGCCCTCCAAGGTGCTCAGGAATTTCTACTCCTGCACTATAGAGAGCATCCTGACGGGAAACATCACGACCTGGTTCGGGAACAGCACCATGCAGGACAGACGAGCTCTACAGAGGGTGGTGCGATCAGCTGAGCGCATCATCCGCATCGAGCTCCCTGACCTGCACTCAATCTACACCAAGCGGTGCTGGACCAAGGCCAGGAAGGTCGTGAAGGACCTCAGCCATCCCAACAATGGACTGTTTACTCTGTTGCGGTCTGGGAAGCGATTCCGCTCCCTAAGGGCCAACACAGAGAGACTGAGGAGGAGCTTCTTCCTGCAGGCGATAAGGTCTCTCAACCACACCACCAGGCAAAACTAACACAATATTTTCACAATTCTCACAATCAATCAATCAATCTTTATACATCCATGGACACTATGGACAACTCCACGCACATCACATCTACACTACATGTTCACGTTTACATTCTGGACCATTGCACAAAGTCACTTTTTCTATGCATACTTGCACACCATTATAGTTCTATGTGTACAATATATTTCTATTTTCAGGTTCTATTTTTCTAGTTAAATTTTTAAAAACGTTTAAATTTTTCTATCATATTTCTTCTATTAATATGTATTACTTATAAGTTTTAAATCTCTTTTTAAGGTCACTGGCGGTCGTGTAAGCATTTCACTACATTTCGTACTGTGTATGACTGTGTATGTGACAAATAAAATTTAAATTTGAATTTGAATTTTCAAATTGAGACTTCATTTGTAAGTTGCTGCTGGTGTAAAAGTGTTTTTATTAAATATAAAACAATAACCTCAGTGTTATCCCGTTTGTCTTATGCTTCCTTCCTTCACAGAGTTCTGTTGATCAGGGTTAATTATAATTAACCAAGGGTATTTAATAAAAATAATGGGAAGGGGGTGTTTAAATAAAACGACGTCTATCTGACATGAATCAGACCTTTGGCAGATGTATGAACATCTGATTAACATCATCTAAAGAGCGGATCAGGGTCAATTTAATTAATTTACGTCTTAAATAAGGCTTAAACAGTAAACTTTGAAAAAAAAACATTAAACTTAAACACTGAGACTGTGTCTGAGTCCCCAACACTAATACTGTAGGAAAACTATTCGATAATTTGGGGGATTTGTAAGAAAAAGCTCTGCCCCCTGCTGTAGTTTTCATAATACGCGGTACTGATAAGCAGCCTGCATCCTTTGATGGTAGTAGGCATGGCGGATTGTAAGACACTAGCAGTTCACTCGCGGTGCAAGACCATTTAATGCTTTATACGTCAAAAATGGTATTTTAAAATCAATGCGAAATTTCACAGGGAGCCAATGAAGTGAAGATAAGATAGGTGTGATGTGCTCATATCTTCTGGTTCTAGTAAAGACTCTCGCTGCTCCATTCTGGACTAGCTGAAGCTTGTTCATGCACCTAGCTGAACAACCAGACAGTAAGACGTTACAATAGTCCAACCTAGAAGTGATAAAAACATGAACTAGTTTTTTTGCATCGTATGGTGACAATATAGTGCTTATCTTTGCAATATTTCTGTGGTGAAAGAATGCTATCCTAGTAATTTTAGCTGGACTTCTGCAATGCACTTCTCATTGGGGCTTCTGGAAAAAGCCTTTAAAAGCTGCAGTATATTCAAAACAGTGCTGCTAGGATCCTGATGCGAGCATGTAAATATGATCATATTACATCCATCCTTAAATCTCTTCATTGGCTCCCTGTTTTATTCAGAATTGAATACAAGGTTGCCCTTCTTACCCTCCAGTGTATCTATGGGGATGCCCCTCTCTATCTCAAAGAACTTATTACTTTACATACATCTACACGCATCTCTGCTCTGTCACAATACATCTTCTGAAACCCCCAAAAACACCAAGCTGTATACTATGGGAGATTTGCCTTTTTGCTCAGCAGCACGTAGACTATGGAATGCTGAGGATGCCACAGACTGTTGATAATTTTAAATTTGCTAGTGAAACTTATCTTTTTATCAGAGATTTTGGGTGGAAATAATTTGTAACATTTGAGATTTGCTTCAATATAAAGTGCATTGTAAATAAAATGTATTATTGTTATTATTATTATTAGTATCATCCACATGTGCTTTAAATGAAAGACTGGAATCTATAATCACACTGAGGTCTTTTTCTGTTGTACTTAATGAAACAGAAAGGCCATCCAGAGTTACAGTGTCATCAAGCTTCTTAGCTGTCATCAATACTTCTAGCTGCATATGGTCCTAGTACCAGAACTTGTGTGTTGACAGGATTAAGCAGAAGGAAGTTAATTAGCATCTCTTATGTCTTGCACACATTGCTCAACTTTAGTAAGCTGGTTCTTCTTCTTATCTAGTTTTTCTGAGACATATAACTGTGGTCATCAGCATAACAGTGAAAACTAAAACCATGCTTACAAATTATGTTGCCCAAAGGAAGCATGTGAAGAGAAAATATCAGTGGGCCTAAAACTGAACCCTGTGGAACACCAAACTCTACTTGAGAATATGCAGAATAATCACCTTTTAAGTCTACATACTGATACCGATTGGTCAGATAGGATCTGAGCCAGGAGAGGGCTGTACCCTTAATTCCTACCACATTTTCCAATCTGTGAAGAAGAATACTATGAAGAATATGTATTTCAAGTATAGTGATGCAACCCTGATCAGAGGCCAATAGGAGGTCATTTACTACTTTAACGAGTGCTGTCTCTGTGCTGTGATTAGGTCTAAATCCTGATTGAGGATTCATTTATGCCATTTCTATGTAGATATGTACATAGCTACTATCTTTTTCAGAATCTTAGGGATGAAGAGGAGGTTTGATATCGGCCTGTAACTGGACAGCTGACAGGGGTCGAGGTCAGGTTTCTTAATAATCGGTTTAATAACTGCTAAATTAAAAGATTTTGGAACATAACCAATGCTGAGTGAAGAATTAATTATTCTCAACAGGGGTTCTATTATTGCTGGTATTATCTGTTTAAGAAAATGTGTCGGTACAGGATCTAATATACAGGTTGATGAATTTGCAGAAGAGATGAGTGAAATTAGTTCATTCTCTTCAAGGGGAGTAAAGTATTCTAGGTTCTGATGTGATGTGGTTAGTTTATCATCTGTATCACTTAAATTGTCTGGTGTCAAAGCCCAAATTTATGAAGTCCTCCCTGGACTAACCTTTATTTTAAGTAATGATGGACTCTCTTTTTTTTTTTACTTTGAAACATGGCCACATAAAGGGTTCTTTTATATAATCTAATGCATTCTGATTGTTGATCAAGAGCTGATGTGGTTTAACAGTACAGTAACTGCCTCTAGGTTCCGGGTCGAACTCTCACGCTTCCACTTCACGAGGGAATATGGTGACACATAGAAGCTCGAAATGGAGAAAGTATGGTGGGTTAGCAATGTTTACGCCGCCTCTTTTAAACTGAGTTTATTAGAGAGAGTCGTGAAGTCTGTTCTTTTGTGGATTTTCCCCGTTACAGGATTATCAGCGACCGGACTGCTTCACTCCTGCACCATACCCCAGGACTGCCACAATGAAACCGAGTCATTTCTCCTGACACACACACACACACACACACACTCACTCACACATGCTCATTTAAAATAACCTGGACTTTGGACATTCAAAACATTCACTCACACATTTTCACTTGTATATATTTTGTAAATATTGTTTTATGTTCAATGTTCACCTGCTTGTTTGTTTACATAATACACATTTAGGTTTTGTTTACTGTTGGGATTTTCTTGTTCTGAGAGTTTAATACAACACCAGAGCTCAGATAAAAGAACCCATTTAGTGTAACTAGATCATTAAATAATCTGATCTTTACAACTAAACTAATTGGTTTTTGCTGTAATATGGATTAGTAAAGTGCTGTAGTAGCGTTAATTAGGCTATTGCCTCTTTACCAACCTTTATCTGATCTAGGATTTATTTACAGTATACATCATCTTGATAAGAGTTATGTACTGAGTCATATGACTAAGGCTCATTATAATAGCAGAAACATGGCTCAAATACAGAGCGGGAAAGAAAATGGCACAAGTAAACTGTAAGAAGTTCTGTAAATAAGAAACATAAAATCAGAGTAGAGTTCACACAGGACAAACCCCCCCCCCCCCTCCCTTTTTAAAAAAAAATAAATTAAGATTTATACATTTTTTAGGATATATATATATATATTTTTTTTTTTTTTTTTTTTTGCAGGTTTATTTCTGGTGGTAACTTACCATGACTTTTATTAGTCTGCCTATTTATCATATAGATATGCACATTTATTCCATAACTTCACAGTTTCAAAAAGCACATAAGGTCTAAAGATTCAATAAGAATAAAAACTCATGGATCCACGTGTTTATTAACAAAACTGTGGGTTTTGGCAGGTGCTGACATAAACATGTTTTAAAAACAGTGTAATTCTTAATATGATGATGTCTTCTGTAAGGAGAAATGTGTTAGTGTAAGATGTATGTAAGGAGTCTCCAGTGTCAGAGCTTCATCACAGTCAGAGGTAAAAGGGTTTTTTTTGTTTTTGTTTGTTTGTTTGTTTTTTTTTTTTTTTTTTTTTTTACATTTTTAAGGCAGGGTTAACCAGGCCTGTGTTTTTTTGTTACTGCAAACATTTTCTTGCTCAAAGTGGTTTATCCAGTAGCTGTGTTTAAATGATAGACATTTGGATTTTAATTATAAAAGATTTATTTTTTATTTAAGAGCTTACAACAACTGTAATCTGGGGTACTACTGTAGTGTGAACTAACGCAGAGTTCATTGACTATGCTAAGGATAAGAAGAGCATCAAAAAATGCAAATACATTATTCATTATTTCTAAACAAAAAGAAATCACAAACATAAAGCCAGAGAAGTAAGGTGTGGTCCTTCATGCTTCATGACTGTTTTCAGCATCACATCTTCAGTTGGGTTTAATCCTGGGAACAAGAGAAACAGATCACTAAAAAACCCAAGACATACAGTATTACAGCATCGCATTTAACTCCCAGTCTAGTGGTTTTCTCCCTCGTACAGTATCCAATCCCACCCATTTTGTTAGACCACAACCCCATCAGCAACAGCTACCAAGCTACTATCTGCTTTACTTGAAGATGATGACCACGTGCATAACATGCTTTGATGAAACTACTATCTGCCCTTTCCAATTCACAAGCTTACAGACGCCCATGCTAGTGTTGCTATGACTGACTTAATGCTGCTCTCGCAGCTAATCTGCCCTCAAGACGCGGTTGGAGCGTTAGGATGAACATGCTTCTGTTGCACCACCTAAGAGCCTGTGATTCCTATTACAAACAGCCAGAATTTACGTTTAATTTGTAAATTATTTGGTCTTCCTGGTTACAAAAAAAAAAATCACCAAGGAGAACTAATCATCTGCATCAGCAAATGTTAATAACAGCCTTCAAACAGTGAAGCTGGGGTCCGTTCTTGGTACGTCGCTAACTCAGTTAGCTGGATTTGATTGTTGTGGATTTGTCCTGATCTTGGATTGTTTAATTTTTTGATGCGCTTCTCGCATTTGCTGTCATAGCAACATGTCTGTAAGCTTAAACCTGCACAGGAGCAGCTTTATTTCATGTAAACAGGATTAAGGCTGCGCTCCTGGCGGGTTCTGATTGGTTGAAATGGCGAGGTCACATCTGATTGGTTAAAGAGCACGACTGACACGGACTCACATGGGAAAAGAAAAGTATCTTGCATATATATATATATATATATATATATATATATATATATATATATATATGCCGCCCTGCCATGGATTGCCTCCCCCCCCACATAATCGCTAATAATAAACCCTCGGCACGAGACAGCCGTCAAGATGATTAAAACTAATTCTTGTATAATGTTTATTTTGTAACACATTTATTTTTCAGGGGTTTGTCATGAATATGCAAATAAATATTTATATATAATAAAAATAAATATTTTTTTACAATGAAAAATTGGACGAAACTAATTTTATTATAAAATAAACAATATAAAAGTATACGTATATATGTATTTTCATATACAACATATTCATGCAGTTTGTAATTTGTAAACCATTAACCTATGAATTTATGTTCTAATATAATATTTGATAGCGATTATGTGTGTGGGGGAGGGATCCATGGCAGGGGGGCATTTCAGCGCATAACACGTGTTACAAAAAAAATTTAGCCGCTCTTTTGTCATTTTGTCAACCAATCAAAGCGCTTGTGATCAGTGTTTCTACTGTCGATGCATATCGGCTTTTAAACCAACGCACGAGCGCGCAATAATCCTAGACAACTCAATCCAGCTATATTTATCATCAACAACAGGTGAGCTCGAAACTTAGCCAGATCGTAATTAGCACGATGATCTCATCTTAGAGGTGTCAGTTCATCTCGGATGTGTCAAGCGACGTATGAAGAACGGACTCCCGGTTTATGACTCATGTTTACTCCTTTGTTCAGCAGATCAGCAGAACAAAACAACAAAGAAATGTCTTCATTGATGGGTGTTCGATATTGTTAATGTTGTAGGCTCAGCATAACTGCAGAGGTTCAGATTAAAAATGTTTTTTATTTAAGAAAACAAACATAAACAGACACAACTCCAAACATGGACAAACTAAACCATAGGCTATGAAAAGACAAAACAAAACCATGAATCAAGAGAAACCAGGAACAGATCAACAAAAGAACATTACAGCAGAACAGAACAGACACAAGACAAAACCAACTCAAAAACATGACTACTTAAAGCCACACTAATTAGCAACCTCGGTTCAGGTGAGAGGTCTCATCACCGTGGGAAAGTCTCTAGGGGTTAACCCTGACAATGGGTTAATTAACTAATTTAATAATAGTATAGTTTCAATACCTCAATATTTTACAAACATTTTCATACAAAAATGAGTTTTTGTTTGAAGGGGAGAAAGTTGGAGCAGTTTTGTGTGCGTGCGTGTGTGTGTGTGTGTGTGTGTGTGTGTGTGTGAAGGTTAAGAACTGAGTTGGACTGGTGGAAAGCTGTAAATTATTCTGTGTGTAAATTATTGTCTTTCTTTTCTTTTCTTTCTTTACTTTTTAATGCACTATTTGAATCACTTGGGGTCCGTTCTTCATACGTCGCTTGACACATCCGAAATGAAGTAACACATCTAAGATGAGATAATCGTGCTAAGTACGATCTGGCTAAGTTGGTTCTTTAAGCACAACTGTTGTTGATGATTAGTATAGCTGGATTGAGTTGTCTAGGATTATTGCGCGTTCGTGCGTTGGTTTAAAAGGCATGATATGATCGACAGTAGAAACACTGATCACAAGCCCTCCGATTGGTTGACGAAATGGAAAAAGAGCGGCTCAATTTTTTTTTGTAACACGTGTTATGCGCTGAAATGCCCCCCTGCCATGGTTTCCCCCCCCCCCCCCCCCCACACACACACACACACATAATCGCTATCAAATATATTAGAACATAAATTCATAGGTTAATGGTTTACAAATTATGAATTACATGAGACAATAAAATAAAATAAGCAATATGAAAATATATACAGTGGTGTGAAAAACTATTTGCCCCCTTCCTGATTTCTTATTCTTTTGCATGTTTGTCACACTTAAATGTTTCTGCTCATCAAAAACCTTTAACTATTAGTCAAAGATAACATAATTGAACACAATTGCAGTTTTTTTTGCAGTTTTTAAATGAAGATTATGTTATTAAGGGAGAAAAAAAACTCCAAATCTACATGGCCCTGTGTGAAAAAGTAATTGCCCCCCCTTGTTAAAAAATAACTTAACTGTGGTTTATCACAGTTAAAAGTTCAATTTCTGTAGTCACCCCCAGGCCTGATTACTGCCACACCTGTTTCAATCAAAAAATCACTTAAATAGGAGCTACCTGACACAGAGAAGTAGACCAAAAGCACCTCAAAAGCTAGACATTATGCCAAGATCCAAAGAAATTCAGAAAAAATGAGAACAAAAGTAATTGAGATCTATCAGTCTGGTAAAGGTTATAAAGCCATTTCCAAAGCCTTGGGACTCCAGCGAACCACAGTGAGAGCCATCATCCACAAATGGCAAAAACATGGAACAGTGGTGAACCTTCCCAGGAGTGGCCGGCCGACCAAAATTACCCCAAGAGCGCAGAGACAACTCATCCGAGAGGCCACAAAAGATCCCAGGACAACAACTAAAGAACTGCAGGCCTCACTTGCCTCAATTAAGGTCAGTGTTCACGACTCCACCATAAGAAAGAGACTGGGCAAAAACGGCCTGCATGGCAGATTTCCAAGGCGCAAACCACTTAAGCAAAAAGAACATCAAGGCTCGTCTCAATTTTGCTAAAAAACATCTCAATGATTGCCAAGACTTTTGGGAAAATACCTTGTGGACCGACGAGACAAAAGTTGAACTTTTTGGAAGGTGCGTGTCCCGTTACATCTGGCGTAAAAGTAACACAGCATTTCAGAAAAAGAACATCATACCAACAGTAAAATATGGGGGTGGTAGTGTGATGGTCTGGGGTTGTTTTGCTGCTTCAGGACCTGGAAGGCTTGCTGTGATAGATGGAACCATGAATTCTACTGTCTACCAAAAAATCCTGAAGGAGAATGTCCGGCCATCTGTTCGTCAACTCAAGCTGAAGCGATCTTGGGTGCTGCAGCAGGACAATGACCCAAAACACACCAGCAAATCCACCTCTGAATGGCTGAAGAAAAACAAAATGAAGACTTTGGAGTGGCCTAGTCAAAGTCCTGACCTGAATCCTATTGAGATGTTGTGGCATGACCTTAAAAAGGCGGTTCATGCTAGAAAACTCTCAAATAAAGCTGAATTACAACAATTCTGCAAAGATGAGTGGGCCAAAATTCCTCCAGAGCGCTGTAAAAGACTCGTTGCAAGTTATCGCAAACACTTGATTGCAGTTATTGCTGCTAAGGGTGGCCCAATCAGTTATTAGGTTCAGGGGGCAATTACTTTTTCACACAGGGCCATGTAAGTTTGGATTTTTTTTTCTCCCTAAATAATAAAAACCATCATTTAAAAACTGCATTTTGTGTTTACTTGTGTTATCTTTGACTAATAGTTAAATGTGTTTGATGATCAGAAACATTTAAGTGTGACAAACATGCAAAAGAATAAGAAATCAGGAAGGGGGCAAATAGTTTTTCACACCACTGTATGTTGTATATAAAAAAATAGAAATATTAATAACATATTAATGTTTATTTTATAATAAAATTATTTTCGTAAAATTTTTCATTATAAAAAAAATTTATATTTATTATATGTAAATATTTATGTGCATATTTATGACAAACCCCTGAAAAATAAATGTGTTACAAAATAAACATTATACAAAAAATTGTATTAATGGTCTTGACGGCTGTCTCGTGCCGAGGGTTTATTATAATAGTAATATCATATTTGATAATAATAAACCTATGAATTTATGTTCTAATATAATATTTGATAACGATTATATTATATTATATTATATTATATTATATTATATTACTCTGAGTGAAACTCTTACTTGGAGTACAGCGTGATGAGGAAGGAGGCGGGGGTGTTGGGTTTGTAGGTGAACGGGACGATGAGGTAGTAGCCAGGTTTGAGTCTCAGAAACTCCTCCACCTGCCTGCTGTCTGATACGCCCTTGGACCGAGCCACTGGAGCGCTGGAGCTGAAAAACTGGGCAGGGAAAACTTTTTGGGCCTTCAGCTGCAAGAGAGAGAGGAGATCCCAAAGATAATGTTAGATCTGAAATGTTTTCATCCTTCGTGTGGTCAGAGACTTCTGTACATACAGTGTACGCAGTGGAAGCTGGATAAAGTGGGAAGTGCTTTGAGATGTTTAAAAAAGAAAAAAAAAGTGTCACATACCTCAGGGGGGATCTGTAAGAACGAGAAGGGAAACAAGTCAGACACTTTACATAAAGTTCATATCACAGCTATTAATACAGAACACTGATCAGATCATTAACATATCCAATCAGGATCCAGAAAGAACATGTGGTGTAGTCTGATGGGTTTAAGATACTGTACATAGATACTCTACATAGATACTGTACATAGATACTCTACATAGATACTGTACATAGATACTCTACATAGATACTGTACATAGATACTCTACATAGATACTGTACATAGATACTGTACATAGATACTCTACATAGATACTCTACATAGATACTGTACATAGATACTCTACATAGATACTCTACATAGATACTGTACATAGATACTGTACATAGATACTCTACATAGATACTGTACATAGATACTGTACATAGATACTCTACATAGATACTCTACATAGATACTGTATATAGATACTCTACATAGATACTCTACATAGATACTGTACATAGATACTGTACATAGATACTGTACATAGATACTCTACATAGATACTGTACATAGATACTGTACATAGATACTCTACATAGATACTCTACATAGATACTGTACATAGATACTCTACATAGATACTGTACATAGATACTCTACATAGATACTGTACATAGATACTGTACATAGATACTCTACATAGATACTCTACATAGATACTCTACATAGATACTGTACATAGATACTCTACATAGATACTCTACATAGATACTGTACATAGATACTGTACATAGATACTGTACATAGATACTCTACATAGATACTCTACATAGATACTGTACATAGATACTCTACATAGATACTGTACATAGATACTCTACATAGATACTGTACATAGATACTCTACATAGATACTCTACATAGATACTGTACATAGATACTGTACATAGATACTGTACATAGATACTCTACATAGATACTGTACATAGATACTGTACATAGATACTCTACATAGATACTGTACATAGATACTGTACATAGATACTGTACATAGATACTGTACCAGAACAGCGCTCAATAAAGTGTGTTACACATCAGCTGAATAAATTTATATCTTATTTCTCTTATTATAACATTACACTAATCAGATAAATCATTAATTCTTATTCATTATCAATTTCCAGTTTGTTAGAAACATACAGTACTGTGCAAAACTCTTGACCCCCCCATTTATACTCGGGTAATTGACATTCATAAAATTCAATTCAATTAAAGGAAAGGGAACACATGTTTTACTGTGACAGGCTGCAAAGTGCCTAAAGATACAGTTCTAAAGCTGGCTGTTTATATAAGAACCTCAGCAGCGACCTCGTTTCCCCTCTCGTCTGTTCCAACCCCTCAACATTCAGCATCAGCAGTTACTAATCACCACCTGATCATCTCTCATCATCTGCACCTGTTTCTCTCTGGGTCAGGACTTAAGACAGATGTTTTCATGCTTGAATGATTTATAAGTCAGTGTGTGGCTTAACAAACACAAACACACTCCTCTGAGACTGCCCAGGTACAGGGACAGTGGAACAATAGGGATACTTGACACAACTTGACTTGACTAACACACACACACACACACACACACTTCAGACCGACAGAGCACACTTCCTGTGGGGAGACGCTCACCACAAACACGCTGAACCCGATGTGTTCGTTGTGAACGTGGCGTCTGTGTCTGTTGTTGGGTTTCTGCATGAGAGACACCAGCAGGTTAAAGCCCTGTCCATCACCGTCGTGCGTCTCTATCGCAGGAATCTTCACCCGGTACTGAGGGTTCGTCCAGAAACTCTCTGAATGCAGAAATGATGAAAATAATTCAAGCCGAGAGTCATTTACTCACAGACAAACACCAGGACAGAATAATTACTAAAGTAAAGTAGAAATATGTTCGTGTTTAGAACTAGCCAGCATTGTCTGGGCGTTTTTAGATTTTCTTCTTGTAATTTTAGCACTTAGTACATTTTATTAGCTTTTAGCTAAATGTTTAAAATCAACCTAACCAGGAATATAGCAGATCCAGAACATACAGTGATATAATACATAAATACTCACGTGTCCGCTCCATTGATCCCCCACCTGTCTTCTCGTCCCACTGGCCTTCATATCTTGCCGTGATCCAGCTTTCTGGTGACGATCCATCGAGGAAGGCCGGGCTCAGGCAGCAGATTTCCACATTAGCGAAAGAGATGCAGAAATCTTTTATTGACATCCTGGAGAAAGAAAAGCACCATGTCTCTGTGAGAAATGCACATTTACATTTATATAATATAACATGAAAACTTCCATTTGTTTCTAAACGCAAATATTGTAGTTTCTTTTGTTAGAGTTGGGTTGAGGAGATGCAGAGGTTATCTACAATGTGTTTAAGATAAAGTGTTTGTGTTTATGTTTCACTCATCCATTATCTGTTTCCCTTGTGACGGAATAAAGATGAATAGTATACATTTCACAGTTCAGTTGATGTTTGTGGTTGTCACATGCGTAACATTCATGTTGGTAATAGCTTAGTGGTTATTACTACTGCTGACAGTACTGAAAATCACAACCAAGATCTGTGTAATTTATAAGAGGTAATATAAATGCTTAGTCAGGAATTTCTACCAGCAAGGTCATATTCAAGCACCAAGCGGAAATGGTTAAAGAGCCACAAATTAAATGTTAAGACAAGCTGACTGTCTGTAAATGAATTAAAGGCATAGAGGAGAGTCTAAGATGCTCTATGTCTGTCTGGACCCTTATTACATATCACAGAGCAGATCTCCTCTCCAGTGCAGGAGTCACTAAATATTAAATAGAGGGGTGCCAATAATTTTGAAACAGAGTTTATATAATGGTAAAATAAAGTGTTTAAATACAAGTGAAGATAAAACACTACCATGTTCCTCTGTGCTTTACAAGAAAGGGTGCCAATATTTTTCCAGGACACAGTTTACAAATGAAATGATGAATTACAAATACCAGAACTCTCCATTGTCTTTACTGTCCAACAGCCTTGTGCGTTCCTCCTTGTGGACTGATCCCCACAGGGGTGACCTGAAGAACAGAGAAAGGAACAGTGATGGGACGTTATTCTGGGAACACAACCGGGAGAAAGGAGGAAATAAGTAGACAAGAAATAAATAAATGTACTGTATGACTTGATCACACACACACACACACACACACACACACACTGTGGTGTCCAGTTCATGTGATTCCTCATGCTCCCAGAGCCGATTTTCTAACGAATTGAGAATATGGCCGTGGCTTCAGGGAAGAAGAAAACCTCACAGATCATAACACTGTCTCCAGAGGCTTGTACAGTGGACGGTATGCATGATGGGAGCATCACTTAATGTCCTTCCCTTCTTACCCTGACACGCCTAGAACCTTAAGAGGAACCAGACCAACAGGGAACCCATCGTCATTTGAGTGATAGCAGGCATTGTTGTGCATTAATCACTGCAGAAATTATCATAAACAAAAAAACTCTTAAGTATTAACCTAAAAAAATCCAAACGGTGACACTAACTTTGGCCGGGCTACGTATGAGGTGTTACATTAGTTGAGTCACAGTTATACAATATTCCAGGAAGTCTAGGAGGGATGACGTTTTCCAATTTCTTTCATATTATATAATGTAACAGGTTATTAATTTGATAATTGTTGTGAAACAATGAGTCATAACAAACCTTCATCTGTAAAAACATTACAACAGTTCATGATTCATTTCCTTTTATATCCGTCATGAAGTACTCCTGCAGGTTATTATCAGAAGATGGACTATGGAACTGTGTGGGCTCCTACCTGTCGCTCCAGTCGCCGTTCCACTCTTTGTGTCCCCATGGATTCAGGAGACGCACCAGTTTAATTGGTTGCCCATCACTCATCACCTGTGAAACACACACATTTTACACACAATCAAACCTGACATGGTTTTGAACATCATGTTTATTCATTCCAGGCACGATATTAACCTTTTTGTGCCCCACGTTCCCCTAAAGAGGGTGGAGAATCGGGTGTGATTGATCTTCTCCACCTCTAATTACAAATTTCTGTAAGACGGCTTAATTATAATGTTTACTGACTAACTTCTACTGAATGCTCATGAGTTTCTGTTTAGCTATTTTTAAACTATAAATAAACGTATACGTAACCATTTTCGCAAAACAAAAGTTTAATTATATACTCTTTTACAAAGTACATTAAACTCATCATACAACTCATTAGAGCACTATAGCAAACTTTAATATAATCACTGTTACGAAAACAACCATAACCACAATAACAATAAGAACAAATGCTAAACACCTGGCTCAACATTGTAGTGCAGCCACATAAGGGGTTGTTTTTATAGGCCACAAATAAAGTGGGACGAAAGAAATAAAACGACCAGGGGCCTCATGTACAAAGACTTGCGTTGAATTCATATTAAAACATTGCGTACAGACAAAGCTGTAAATGTGCGTACGCAGTAAAAAATTCTGATGTATGAAACACTGCGTACGCGGAATCCCACGCATATTCTCTTTGTACATCCGAATTAACGTCAAATTGAGCGCACGTGCACGAGCACAAAACCCCTCCCTGCCTCCTCCCCTGTATAAATATGTTAATGACTCTACTTTGGCAAAACCAAACGAAAAAGCAATCGCAAAAACAAGCAAGAAGTGAAACTTCACAGAATGTGAATTGGAGGTGCTCCTATCGGTGGTAGACCGGAAAAAAACTGTGTTATTTGCAAGTTAGCTGGAATAATATCTTTAAATACATCACTCACCAAGAAGCCACCCATCGCGCACCCTGCCACCTTGGAGCCTCATCCCAACCATGCTGTTTGTGAGGATGAATGAATCATGGGTTATCCCAGGCCACCTTGCCACAATATTTGTTAGGCGCATTTGAGCATCACATATTATTTGCACATTTATTAATTGGAAATGTTTCCGATTCACGTATGCAAATTCGTCTTCAGATGGTGCCTTTATAGCAGTGTGTGTGTAGTCGATCGCTCCGATTACATTAGAAAAACCGCCGATCGCTGCAAATTGCGCTTTAATGTTTGGCTGGTCAACTGCATGGTATGGAAACCTTATATACCTGTTAGACATGCAGATGATCCCATCCCATACAGCTGGCATTGCACGGCTCAAAGACGACATGCTTAACCCCGAGCGGTCTGCCAGTTCCCTTTGGAAAGAACCAGTTGCCAGGAAACCAAGCGTTGTCAGCACCTGTAAGGGAACGGGTAATGCGTGGCTCCGCGCTGTCTCTCTTTCCAAATTTAGACCCAACTCAGCACAGAGCTCCAAGAGGATAGCTCTTGGAAATCTGAAACGGCTAATAAGCCAGTCATCATCATGGGCCAGAAAATCACTGTGATCCCTAAAAACGGGTCCCTTCGTATTCGGCCATTGACAATGTCCTCTAATAAGGCCAACACTGCCATTGCCATAGACTAAGGGTTGTATACATTTGCAAATGCTTTTATATGTTTTAAATTAAATAATTGGTAAAAAAAATTTTAGTTGATTAACCCATTTTATCAATTATAAATGAATAGCTATGTTTTTCACGTGTTGGTGCGATACTTTGTAGTGTGCAATTTAACATAATTACCTCTAGGAGTCGCCAACGGAAATAAAACAAACACACACAAGAAATACACGTACGCCAGACATGAAGTTGGCGTGGAAGAACGCACATTCTCACGTTAATTTCACTGTTAGTAAATCCGACCATGAGCGTGAAAAATGACGTAAGCAAAGTTTTTGTGTGTACGCAGCGTTGATACATGAGGCCCCAGGTCTTTTTAGCGACCCCTGTACGGTTATTTTATTCCCCGGGAATTACTGTGTTTTGGTTCCGGGGTTAAGCTCTCGTGCGCATACGCAGTGATGCCGCAAGGGAACCCCGATGACCTATCGGGTCACGTGTGCCAGTATAAAGCAGGAACCGGCATGGTACTCGGGACGGAGAGATGAAACAGCGCGCTGCATTTTTGGAAGAGAGTGATAGAGAGCTTGTTGGTAGTCACAGAAGATTATTTTCCCTGAGTGGATTAATCTTTATTGGACACATTCAATACCCTTCTCGTTCCGTTTCTCGAGCTCCCAGATTCAACATCTTTACCGGTGAGGCCGAGCCATCTCTCCCGTTTACCATTCCATACATTCACAATAACACGGATACTCATACATACGCACTCACACACACGCATACATTACTGACATTGTCTATATGTGTATATATTGTGTATATATCGGTTGTTGGTGCACCTTGTTTGTGTATTTATCTGTTTGTTTCATTTAATACACTTTGGTTTGGTTTTTGAAGTTGTTGTTGTCACGTGTCTTTCCTTGCTCCGCAAAGATTGTGCAACACCGAAAGTGAATAATATTAGCCCGTGTATAGATTTAAGTTATAGTTAAGAATAGTTTTGTTGTAATTAGCTTAAAAATAAAACCTAAGCCTTACAACATAAAGAGGCTATTTATACCAGTTTACACTGATGAGTCGCCTCGGTTCAAGTGAGAGTTCCCATCACCTGACCGAGGTGCATCCTGGAGCATGTAGTCCAAATCAAACAAAATACAAAACATAAACATAATGATTGGGTGTTTGGCGCCCTCTAGGGGTTAACCCTTACATTCTGTCCAGTTCTTTCATTGGAATCATTTAAAGAAAGCTTCATTCTTTTTTCCCCTATAGGCCATAGTGAGAAGTGGCAGAAGTACACAAATCAATAATCAAGTAAAAGTACAAGTACTTGCCTAAAAATGAATGTACTGTGGATTGTTCTGGATATCCGTCCAAATGTTACCAATTAACAGTGTTTTTAAGTATTTTAAACACAACTGAAGTTGATGCTGTTGATTACATGAATGTGCAGGTCTACTAGAGATTATCTTTATTCATCGAACAAATCAAACATTTTCTTCATGTTTTTTAAAATAAAATAATAAATTAATAATAAATAAATAAGTGTACACTTCATTAGCTTTTAAAGTTCATGAAACTTTGCATGCAATACAAGAGATAAAAGGTTCTAGGCCAATTTACAATTTATATATAATTTACTTATATAAAATTATACTTTTATAAATTAAAGGTATATTAATTATGGTAATTAATATCACACCTGTGTGTGTGTGTGTGTGTGTGTGTGTGTGTGTGTGTGTGTGTGGAGTTCGCATGTTCTTCCCCATGCTTGCTGGGTTTCCTCTCCCAATCCAAAGACATGCAGATTAGGTTAATTAGTTTTCCAAATTGCCTGGAGAGTGTGTGTGAGTGTGTGAGTGTGTGTTTGTGTGTCCTGCAGTGGACAGGCGCCAGATCCCACTCCTTGCCTGGGGTTAGACGGCGCACAATGCAGCTAGAACGTTAAATAACTTTTAGCATTACTGAGTTTTATGGGTAACAGAGAGACGCCTCACAGCGGAGCGCGTACTGTAGCTGCTCCGCCCTAATATGTTTTTGGTCACATGCCAAATAAATAATGTGCTTTGCATTTTCCATAAAGTCATTAGATTTGACATTAGATTTGACTTTTTTTTTTTGTCACTGAACTTAATGTAAACATTGTCTGTGAAAAAATGGATAATATCAGCTCTCCCGCTCATCTTTGTTACATTCTTTAGATGGAAAGTGCTAAAAAAAAACAATAGGAGTGATTTTAGGTGTTAAACTCCTGCTGGTACCTGCGTGACTCCAGTGACGGTGTAGGCGTGACCCTCCACTATACCGTTAGGAAGCGCTGTGTTCGCAGAAGTGGCCTGAAAAATACACAGAATAATGTAAGTTAATCACTGAGTGTTGCAAGTGTACACTATGGCTGTGTGTGTGTGTGTGTGTGTGTGTGTGTGTGTGTGTGTGTGTGTGTGTGGTGCATGCCTTTTGTTTTTTTAAATGACAATTAATTCAGAGAAGTTAGTTATTCCTAACATTAAAAACAGAACCAGTTTGGTGACACGACTGTCCTTGTGTTGTGGTTTGTCAAATACGCACACACACACACACACACACGCACACACACACACACACACACACACACACACACAAACACACACACATATTTTCCTGAGGGGAAACATCACGACCTGGTTGGGGAACAGCCCCATGCAGGACAGACGAGCTCTACAGAGGGTGGTGAGATCAGCTGAGAACATCATCCACACCGAGCTCCCTGACCTGCACTCCATCTACAGCAGGCGGTGCTGGACCAAGGCCAGGAAGATGGTGAAGGACCTCAGCCACCCCAACAATGGACTGTTCTCTCTGTTGAGGTCCAAAAAGCGCTTCACAGGCCAACACAGGGAGACTGAGGAGGAGCTTCTTCATTCAGGGTGTTCAGGGGCTCAACCAGAAGCCCACGCAGGACTTACTGTACCACACTAACCATCACGCTGCACATCTGCACATGGCCTACATGTCACACACATCTGGGACTTTTCACATCTTTCTGCTTGTGTCTGGACTAATTTTTCTCCCAAATGAAGACTAGCTGCACTCCGCTTTAACTCATACACTTAACGCCTTATACACGTCTGTTTCAATTCTGTTTTACCAGCAACCTAGTACAAATGTTTCAGCTAAACGTTTTTATATTTGTATCATTTTCTGTTATTTTGTATTTTATTTCTCTATATGAATACTCTATTTTTTTAATTAATTGCTCTTGATAATGTAATTCCTCGGAGAAACCCTTCTGTTAGGTCATGAACAGTTGTATAATTTAAATGTGAATATTTAATGTTTATAACAATAGATTCGGAGAGATTTCAGAGACAGTCTAAGACACTCTTTACTCAATGTAAACTGTAAATGTTCCATTAAAGTAGGAACCAGTGTGTGTTTGTGTGTGTGGACCGTGTGCTCACCCCATGGTGTGATCCACAGCCCATGAGAGATTTGTACTTCTTGGCTCGGTACATGAGGTTCCAGTGCTCCGGGTGGTTCTCCTTCAGTGCGAGTGATAAAAAGACTCCTCCAGTGAAATCACACAGAGCCTCGGATATCAGGCCTCCGTTGAGATCCGCATACGAGCCACACACTCTACACACACATCATATAGATACACACACTACAACATTTTCGATGTAAATGAATAACCCTGGAGATGAGCGTGAGCGTGCCGTACTTGGCGTAGGCTTTCTCCAGCAGCGCAGGCCAGAACTCATTACAGGTTTTGCAGTGAACGAAGATCAGCCGTCCATCAATCGTGGGTAATTTATCATCGATCACGACATCCACCCACCTCCCAAACCTCCAGAACTGAAAGGAAAGTACAACATTAAGATTATTATTAATTAATGCGGAACCTTTAGTGTTAGAACACATGGCTGAGTACTCAGCACTCTCTCCTTCAACATAGTCACTAATGGTGACTAGAAGACTTGTAGATGACAGATGGTCCACCAATAATCAACTTTATGGTGTTGTGAAAGTAAAAATACATCCAGTATAGCCTGTATATTCTCACGGAATACTGGATGATGCCAGCAAACCACAGCTCCCAGTCAGTGGCGTCTCGATTCTCATATTGTTCTGCAGTATCCAGGGCCAGTATTTATAATGTATAATGCAGAGTATTGCGCTCAGCTATTCGTAAAGTTAAAAAAGCCCCTGTCTGGAATCCCATGGCTTTGTTTTAATACTTCCGAATACTTTTTATAATCATAAATATTTTTATGTTAATAATTTTTTTAATTACTTTTAATTTAATACATTTAATTTAATTCTTTTTCATTATTATTTATTGCAATGATCCCTCATGGCCCTACTGCAGTACCTTTATGGCCCACTAGGGGTCCACCTACCCTCACCTTCAGAAACTCCTAAATATATAAAATAAACAGAACAGTTCTAAAAATAAAAACTACCTTTATTTCTTTATATAATTCCCTTATTCACGTCTGAAACGCCGGCCTCCCAGGAACTCCTTTAATGGCCCAATCATGTGGAAATGTCTGGGAGTGAGGTCAGGACTGTATGGGGGACGTGGCAATAAGTCCTGCTGTAGCTGAGTCCCTGTCATGTCCGAGTGGTGAACAAGTGTGTGTACAGTTCTCACAGACAGATGCATCTCTTTCACAGGTTGGCTACAAGTTAACCGTTGATCTTTGAGGATCAGACGTACCACTCGCTGGATGTTCATGACTGCAGTGGGCTCCGAGCCAACTCGGCCGAGATCGGACATACGGTCCCCTTTAATATGTTCCCCCGTTCAAATTTGTGGCTACGTGTCCATCGTTTTTGGGTTTTCATTCCCACTTTGACTTGAACGGTCCTGTGATATTATTTATCTGAACGTGTATATTTACTGTGTTTATTATTAGGTGTTTATCAGGTGTTGTGTATTAACGAGCAGGTAATGGTCCTGTGTTAGGACTGACTGATGAACCGTACACACCCTGAAATGAAATATCCCGACGTAATCCTCTCTGAACGACTGACCTCCCGGGATTATCTCATCCACGAGGTCCTGCTGAAACGTGATGGCACAGATTGCAGCCAGAAACCAGCAGTTTCCTAAAAAATAGCACAAAGAATTGTATGAGTGTGTACAGCTGCTATAACATCAGTGTTACAAGAACTTGTTTTGTGAAACTAAAACACAGTCTCTCTCTCTCGCTCTCTCGCTCTGCAGGTTCTTCACTGTTTGCTTTAAGGTCTATATAATATAATTGTGGATGACCAAGAGCCAGTGTGTGTGTGTGTGTGTGTGTGTGTGTGTGTGAGACTCACCGAGCTCCCCCTGGGCGAGGTCAAACCTCGACTCTCCGTCTACAACAAGCTGAGGATCAGCCACAAGTTTCTGTAAAGTG
>NC_071103.1:41722500-41772500 GCF_024256425.1 Clarias gariepinus
TCATTTTTTTTTTTTTTTCCCTAAATGCTCTATATAACAGATCTGTTTTTTCTTCATCCATTCAACCTTCTGATTTGCCTGTCTGTCCTTGAGATGATGAATTAACCATCTTGAAATCCATTGGGCAATCTACATGAACCAGCTTTACTGATATAATCCTAGACTTTGGATGGAGCTGGTGTCTAATGCTATGTTCATTAGGTATCAGATCTTAAACAATATTATTTGAGCTTGAATAATGTTTCCTGTATGACTCCTGGACCTCTATAACCATGTGATTAGAAATGTGTGTATAGCAGTAAAGCATGTAGAGAAGAGATGCTGGAGATAATCTGCTCAGATTACTGTATGAGAAACTTCCTCACCACCTGAACAGCAGCCCATGTGTGAGGACTGCATCCAAAGTCCAACGTAACCCGGCATGATGCGAGTACAACTTTATCTGTGTGATTCTCATACCATGTTAAGCATTAGTGCTGATAGACAAGCATGGAGAATACAAAGAATATAAATACAGTGAAACCTCGGATTGTGAGTAATGCTGTTTTCGAGTGTTCCGCAAGACAAGCAAAAATTTTTAATACATTTTGACTTGGAAAACAAACTAGTCTTGGTTTACGAGTACCGAGTATCATGTATCACGCATGCGCTTCTTGTTTTGACGCCGAGCGTCACGTGAACACAACTGAGCCAACGGTTTTTCTCTCTTTTGCACAGTGGAATTGTGGGTAATCGTCTCCCCTGCTGGGTCTTAGTGCACGTCTCTTACTGGTATAATCAACATCCGTGCACGCGTGTACTGTTTACTATAACACTGTGACCACATGTGTGTGTGTGTGTGTAAAACATTTTTTATTTTGTGTCTGTATGCGTGTGTGTACAGCGCATGTGTTAAGCAAAAGCGAGTCTCATTAGAGAGGTTAAGGATCCATTTTCTCTCTCTGTATCAGCCTGCATCCCTCTGTTGCGATTCTTTTCAAAGGTAAAGTGCAGGTTATTTTTTTGTTGGTTTTACTTCACAGCAGTAATTCTGTTAGTGTGTTGCTTTAGCCTCATACACAAACACACACACAGCACCTGCACGCACAAATGAAAACACTTATCTGTCTGGATTTATTTTTACTTTTTTTAAAGGTTAAGTGTGGGTTAATTTGTTTTATTTTTACTTTATATTTTGTAATATTTATTTTTATGTATTTATTTTTTGGGCTCTGGAACAAAGTTTCCATTATTTCTTATGGGAAATATTGCTTTGATTTACAAGTGTTTCGGAATACGAGCCCACTTCCGGAACGCATTACGCTCGTAATCCAAGGTTCCACTGTTTATACAGAATATAACATGTACACCACAGTCACATGAACACCAGTGTTGAGCTCTGGACTGTGATTGGTCAGAAGATCCACACCAAGGAACTGAAGCAATAAGAGTAGTTTAAACATGTCCTTCTTTATTAACCCCAACACTGTAAACATGTTACTGTAGTGTGTGTGTGTGTGTGTGTGTGTGTGTGTGTGTGTGTGCATATAATGTATGTGTTAATAGTGTTTATTTGTGTTGTTGGTGTGTGTGCATGTGTGTGTGCATGTGTGTATGTGTATATGTGCTCAGTCATCCAGCTGGCAGAGTGCAGCGACCCCGCGGTTGATCCAGTGTTTCTGCGGCCGGTCTGAGGGCAGCTCGATGGACAGGACATAGTTAGTGGAGTGCCCAGTGGTGGACAACGTCCCTCTCCTCGCGCTTGTTTTGTACACGGGACACACATACACACTCTCGTGCAGGAATCTGCTGCTTTCTCCGGGCTTTAGCCAGATGATGGGAAGAGAGTCAAAGAGGATTTTGGGAAGCGATTCTCCGATGACCATACGCTCTAGATCCCACCGAGCTCCCTCCAGGAACAGTCCACGTACGTATGCACCATCCTCAGGCTTTACCTCCATCTCATTCTCCTGCTTCATCACCTGATAAATAGAGAAAGAGTGAGAGAGAAAAAGAGAGAGGGGGGGGTGCAGGACAAAAGTATTCATAACATGAGTGGAAAATAAAATACTTTTAAAATGCTAATGAAACAATAGAAATGTAACTTCTAAAACCATAAAACCAGATTTTGTCTTGTTAAACGTCATAGCTGGTAGCCAATAAAAATGGATTTACACTAATGTACATCTGATGTATTTACTACATGTGTGCTTAAGGTTGATAAAAAAAAAAAAATATATATATATATAAAAAATTGGCAAGCATAAGGTTCTGACCGACGATGACAAGAGCCAGATTCAGACCAACGCAAAATTAGCAGATCTTGTGAGATGTTCCAGGCCTGCAGTGGTCAGCACCTACTAAAAGCTTCAAGGAAGGAGAAACACTGAACCACTGACAGGGTCATGTCTCTGGACAGCCAGGGCTCACTGATCTCCGTGTGGAGTGAAAGCTAGTCTGTCTGCTCTGATCCCATAGAAGAGCTAGTGTGGCTCAAATTGATGAAAAACTGAACGCTGGCTCTGATAGGAAGAAGTCATTACACCTAGCACATTGCAGTTTGTTGTGTATTGAGCTCCGTAGCTGCAGTTTGGTCAGGGTGACCCGTGTCCTCCACCAAAAGTGAGGTCTGATGGAACACATTTTCTTTTACATCATGTGAATCGCACCAGTGTTTTAATGTTGTGGCTGGTTGGTGTAAGTTTCCTTTATTATAACTATCGGTCAGCTTTAGTTCAGTAGGTTAGAATATTAAGTTAGAACGTTTTAAAATTGAATGCAGTTTTTCTTACCAAAAATATGTAAGTGTAAATACACCTACAAACACATCACACAGACACACTTACACACACTTACCTCAAACTCAAAGCCGATATAGTCGATGGGGATGGTGTATTTGCGTGCAAAATTCTGAGACACTCCGGTGAGGAACGACTGTGTGAAGTAGAACCCAGACAGCCAAAACACAGCTGGAGGCCCATTATCTATCCACTCCTAACACACACACACACACATACACAAGCAAAGTGGAATTTCTGTTACCACCCCAAAGTCGATTATTATCCTGTAAGACCAAGTGTTTTGTTTCTTTTATGTCACAGCAATTTGCCAACACTTAATACTGTAATTAGGGGTGTAAGGATATGTTCTGTTCATAGTTACATTGGACAGTTTATTCTCTCTCTCTCTCTCTCTCTCTCTCTCTCTCTCGGCTTTCTATTCTGCCTAATTTGTTTTAATTTGCTTTTCTAAAATAAATAAGTGAATCAACCGCTTTAATAAAACAGCAGAAATAATGGCCGTATCCTTGGCCTCGACCTGACTGTATTATGTGGCTGAAAATATTGCAGAACAGAAGCGTGTAAGGTTTGATAAGATCTGCAGTCAGATATACTCCAGGATATACACTGGCATTGCTTTTCTACCATGCTGTATTTTATTACAAATGTAGGTGTAAAGCTGGATAAGGACTCTGTAATTCTGCTCCTGGGGTGTCCTTACACACTGTACACATCTGAATAAAGCTTTAAACATCTTTACACAGTTTATCCAGGAGATCTGGCTTTACCACTTGGAGACTCAGGTAAGGAGATGCTGTGGATTAAACACCCTGAGGTGTATGTAATGTTGGTAAAGGCTAAACACATAACATTTTACATGGGAGACACGGAGATCAAACTCGAACTGTTGTAACAGTCAGAGTACCTTTTTAACTTAAGTCAGTGTTTAACATAGCACAGCACTGGAGAGGTAAACACACACACACACACACACACACACACACACACCTGTAGGAAGTGCAGTCTGGCCAACAGGTCAGAGACGTAGCTGCCCAGAGGTTTAAGTGAGGGGTAAGACTTAGCGGCCCACATGGCTGGAACTTTCCCAACCAGCATGCTGTTGAAAACGTCCTCTAGCTCCACGGACATCACCACCTGCCCCTTTAGAGCCTTCCGGATGTTGACCAGGCTGCTGCGAACCACCTCCGTCAACCTGATAAGCATCAGAGTGTGTATGAGTGTATCACCGGTTTTCCTTCACAGTTGGACAGTTTATATATATATATATATAGTGTGTGTGTGTGTGTGTGCGTGTGTGCGCACCTGTTAAAGCGGATGACCTCTTGCCGCAGTACCGTGTTCATGGACTCCTCGTACATCACTGGATACTGAGACATCACCTTCTCAATGTTATAATCTGGTGGTAACTTTGACATGATGTCCTCCGCCAACTCATCTACCACTTCCTGTTCACACACACACACACATATAGAATATGCCACTTGACATTTTTAGCCAATGTACAATAAGTACAGCTTTGACCACACCCACTTGAGGAGATTTGGCTCCGCCCCCTGTTTGCCTGGGTAGAGTGAGTAAGACTCCGTTTAAAAGCTGATTGGTCTCCTGGTTGTCCTTGGTGATGTCAGCATTGCTGTGTAGACCAAAGACTCCGGGCTCGACTGTGATTGGCAGGCTGCGGATGTAGTCCACATAGCTCTGACCAATGGGAAAATCTTTTAGATCATTTATATACAGCATAGTGCATGAAGTGTCAAGTGAAGTGTCAAGTGAAGTGTCAAGTGAAGTTCAATTCAATTCAATTCAATTTTATTTGTATAGCGCTTTTAGCAATTTTCATTGCCGCAAAGCAGCTTTACATAGTCAAAAGAATTATTTAAGTTTGTATGAAATGTGAATTTGTATGAATCAAAATGGTCAGTTTGTCCCTGAAGTGTCAAGTGAAGTGCAAGCACGGTTCTGTCCTGTCGTAATGCTGATGGACATTTACACAATAGTAAGTTATGTTGTTTTGGGTAAAAGGTTTTCACTTCAACTACCTCGTAGGGTCCATGAGGTGGTACGTAGTACATGTCTCCCTCACACAGTCTGTATCTATCCTGCTCGATGAGCTCAGAGCTGTAGAAGGTGGACAGCAGGGACAGCAGAAGCCTGCGATCCTTATCATCAGTCACCCTCCCACCATAATTACACTCACCTGTGGAGCGGGAGAGAGCATGAGAGCTGTGAAACACAATTAGACTGTCGGTTCAAATCCATTTTTGGACATCGTGATTTTTTTATTTGATTCAATAGCACTAATGTGTATTTTCTGATTTGTCTCATACAGCAATATATTTTAGTTTTGCAGTGTAAAGAGATTTCAGGCTCCCTCTGGAGCTGTGTGGCAAAGAGGGATGAAGCATAAAGCAGAAGGTTAACACTAATATCTCCAGTACTGTACACTCTCTTGTTTTTAAGAACGCGTCTAGACGTATCAGGTCTACTTTTTTCCACTGCTGGTTGTTATAAAGCACACTGCAGCTGACCCAGGCTCAGGATGCCCCTTCATCCTTAAACACCAACACATTCTCCTGTAGCCTACTAATTATCTCTACAGCTTAACTTTAACGCTCACATGTTGCCTGCTGACTCTGAAAAGTGCTGGTGGTGTCCTTTCAGCTGCTCCTGTTAGGGGGTGCCACAATGGATCTGCTGATCCACACATTTGATTTTGGCACAAGTGTTATGAGATTCCCCACCTGACACAACCCTCAAATTTGATTCTGAATTCTTGGAACCCTTGTGGTCGGGTGTGGTGCATTGGCTAACGCATCAGCTTGCCATGCAGGCGAATCATTCAGGCATACTAAGGCAACTAAGATACCAATTTCTAGCTACTCCTACATTGTATTGTTGTTCTTGTACTACATACTGGAGAGAACATGATGGCAAATACAGTTTGAGCAATATCTAACCAACAATGGATAACAACAGAGATTACCATGGCCTCTTGCATTTGACTGTTTCCCACATTTATTACTGGTCGATTTGGTCTAGACATCATACTGTATTAAGGATGTAGATAGAAAGCAGTATAGAATACTGTTTATTTAGAGTACTAAATGAAAATGACACACACAAACCATACCAGTCAGGTATGTCAGAGCCTCTAGAGGAACATCCTCATACTCATCCAGGAACATCTGAATCTGACGCATGCTGATCCTCAGATCTGATTCGTTAAATTCGTAGGGTATATTCCACCCTGCACAGTTACACAAAACACCAAACTTAACATAATTATTTTAAATTACAATAAATTACCTTTAAATGAAACCTTATAAAGAAAGAAGCAAGCAATAAAAGCTTTTGAAGCAGACAGAATGATAAGACAGAGAGACAGACAGGTGACCTAGCGAGCCATAGGTTCTCCTCTCCTGGACAAGTGCATGGAAAAAGCAGAGACCGAAGAGCAGCTTCCTCCAGGCATGGGGTTGGTTGGAGCTACAGAAGAATCCAGGGTCACACAGAGGGTCAGTGAGGTAGGAGCGTAGCAGATTGGCTCTCAGACCTTTAGGAGGCTCATTAGTCATTTTCACTCCATTCTGCAGGATACTGACCGGAAACTTCTCACATGGGTAACTGGTCAACCACAGCCTGAGATTTGGAGACAGAGAAAGACACACCAAGGCATCGTGGAGAGAAATATTGAGACAAAGAGACAAAGAATCAGAGAGAGAGATTTATTCCTTACCTGAAATTAGGGTGTGTGTTCTCAGGTGTGATCACCTCCTCACATATCTTTTCCAGTGTTGGCATCCAGCTGCTTGCTAGATGACAGTTTTGCAGGACAACCCATGTTCCATTGCTAAAAGCTGACTTTATGATGCTAGCAGCGACAGGACCCTGCCCCTGACCGAGGGACACAGCCTGTGTCTTACTGCCCCCCATATTTACATCTTCTGCAAACTTTAACAACACTAAGGATGAGAGAGAAGGAAATGGGAAGGAAGAGGAGATCAAAAGCACGCAATGTCTTCATGAGTTTTTTCATTTCCAAGCCGAGGAAAAACAGTGTGCATGCACTACAGTCTGCTAAAAAATTTAACAGTTACCACCTCTTAAAGCATAGCAAGCATAGCGTTGGTGGTAAAAGAATATTTATATCAAACTGTATATAATATTTCACACACAGACCTGCGGTGGGATCCGATCCTGGCGAGAGTATAAAGATTAGAGGAGAGCAGCAGTTTGAGTCACTGTAGCTTTTTGCCAGGTCGAAAGTCGGAGGTTCGATATAGGATTGACCGATGTTCACGACAATAAACTGCTGCACAGCAGGAACGAGTTTATCAGGGCGGAAGCAGCGGAGCACTGCCATACGCTCCATGCCCACCAAGGTGTGCCATTTGCCTGGGAAATGCTCCTCATGCGGACGGCTTGAGCTGTACACCTGCTTCCACCCAGCCATGTTTTCACGCACATCCTCAAAAAGACCTTCAAGACCAGGGAGCTTTGAGGCCCGGACCACCTGATGCAGTATAGTGAAAAAGATAATGAAAAAGACAATCAATAGGCAAGATTCATGAATGAACACGATTAACTACTGTAGATACTAATAACAAGAAATGAAAAAAGTTGAAGACTGCACCTCTGACCACGCTTTATCCGAGAGCCACTCAGGAGCAGGATTTGGGTGTGGGTTATCTAGTGCAATGCCACCAGTGAGCAGAAAGCGCCAGATATGGTCGTTAATCTGACCTTTGCCCTGCATGATTCCAACAGTTAGCAGCAGTGAGAAAAGCAGTTTGTCTTTCTCAAAAAGTGAGCGGCACACATTGTTGTAGATGCTCATAGTAAACTGATCCAGGATGTTAGCAATACGTGTAGTTAAGTGTCCACTTGGTACACTTTGAGAGATGGAGTGAAGGTAGAGACTGATAAACCATGTGAATGAGTATTGGTACATTGGCTCAATGTTGGCCAGTTCAGAGATGCAGAAGAACAGGATAGATGAGTGCTCAGCCACAGGGCGGTATCCCATCCTCGTCCTGTCGATCTCCTTCTCTGTTTCACTTGCAATCTTCTGCTTCTCTGAGATCTCCTCAGAAAGGACCTTGGAAGATGACAGGACTGTGATAGCTGTCTCATCTTCAAGGATGTTTCCTTGCGATGAGGAGAGAACCTCCAGTATCTTGTCCTCAATCTCCTTAAGCTGCTTGCTGTTGGCTGCACTTTCTAGGATAAGTTGGTTTTTCTTTTCCTCCAGTTCTGGTTTCTCTTTAGCAGCAACAATACCAAGAAGCTGGTCTTGAAGCCCAAGTGGTGTAATCATGAAATTCAGCAAACACACCTTCACAGCTACTTCAGGCAAGTAGTGTGGGTTCCTTAACCCAGTTGTCATATAGAACTGGAAGCCTTGCGAATATTCTATTATATTCTCGCCGAGCTTCAGGTATTCCACACCTTGCTGCTTGAATGTCTGCTTCAGAAGAACTGGCTCGAGAACAGCATCCAGCTCCTCGCCGACATTCTCCAGGAGGACAGGAGTTCCAAACTGGATGGCGTTTTCTAATGTTCGCACATAGTTGCTATCAGAGAGCTTGATGATGGACAGCTTGTTGGACTTTTCCATGTTCTTGATCCACTTGTTGGCCTGTCCCTGAGGGTCTATCATGAGTGGCCAGCGACGGGAATTTGTCACAATTATGCCATTGTCTGTGGAGAAAGAGTCTACAGGTAACCCAGCGATCTGCCATGCCCGGATCAGGACTTGATTACCAAGAGTGTTGCTGAGTGTGAAGTCTTCAGAACATGGTATTTTCCTTTTCATGCAAACCTTATGCCATTCCAGCTGGCACTCTACCCGGTAATCTACTGTAAAAGCCCCCAGGTATGAGACTGTGGCTGCAGAAAGAAGCACATCCCCGGTCAGGTTGGTGTATTTGATTCCAAGGAGTCGTGCTGCTTCTGTCCACCTCTCCTTTTCCCCTCCCAGTCCACCAATCAGCTTCTCTGCCCGGATCAGTTTCTGTGAGCACATCTCAATGTTGTCTTCCAGATCCTTTTTCTTCTGCATCATCTTACCAAATGTATCATTCAAAGAGGACAAACGGTCCTCCACAGCTTTCAACTCACCCCGCTTCACTTCAAGAGTCTTCATTTGAACTGCCAGCTCTTCCTCTGCCTTGCAGAGCCTCTCCTTCTTTGGAGCCACCACTTTAGCCACACGTTCATACACCTCCATGGCTCGGACCCACTTGCACAAACCCTCACAGGCAGATGAGACATTTTTGATGAGCGCAGGTTGAAAATCACTATTGTCAATAAACTTCTCACGGATCTTCTTGATGTTGGCGGCAGGGATGTTGTCTTTATCAAAGGCTTTAAGGCTTTCCAGGAACTTCATATCCCCCAGCAGCTTCTTGGATGGACCCCAATAATCCTCAATCATCTTACCTATGTGAAAAGAAAGAAAGAAAGATCACTGCTACAGTAAATATAGAGAAACATAAATCTATGTGTAAATGCATAAAGCTGTGAAGTTCTTAACTAATCCTTGCTTGATAGTTCAGATCACATTTTCTCTCTCTCTCTCTTACCAGAACCTCCAGGATCTGGTTTCCTCTCGGGTTTGATGCCCTTCATTACACAGATGGACTCCATGACGAGTTTAACAGGACCTGGAGGGTTCTGCATGGACTTTACCACTGTGATGTCAGCAGGTTTTAGAGTGTCCAGAGCTGAAAGAGCTGCTTCCAGTGCTGGCATTGCTTCTGCAAGGTCTCCTTCACACTCGTCCTAACAAGGAATCAGTTAATTGATCAAAACCACTATCATTTCGGAAATATGGCAGCCATTCCACAGCATTAGGAGCAATAACAAAGCAAAAGCAAATGTAAGCGATTTAATTTAAAAAATGGTCATAATTTTGGCCCAATTTTGACTTTTTTCCTCACCAATAATGTTCTGTCACTACTTCAGTGGAATTACTAATGTTGAAATTAAACCTTATGACCTGATTGCCATCAAATACAAACATCAGATTTATCCTTCACTACAGTGCACACTTTTGCCAAAATTCTTTCTGTTTGAAAACAAACCAGACAACTTTACTGAAATGTCAGTTGAATGAAATATGTTCTAGACCAAAAATAGTATAGACACATCTTCTAATTTAATGTTTTTTTTTTTTTTTTTACATCTGAGCTCTGCTGCAGAGGAGAAGTTCATTTAGAGTCACCAGCCTCAGAAATCACCAATTAACAACCAGCAGCTCAGATTAGAGTCGTTATGAAGCTTTACAGAGCAGAAGGAGCAGATAAACATCTCAATATCAACTGTTCAGAGGACATTATTGTGTGTTTGGGTTAATAAACACCTTCAGTATTGTTTTACAGTGTAGAGAGAAATAAACATTTAGGAACGACCATGGAGTAAGAAGGGGTGTACAAACTTTCGACTGGTAGTGTACAAATAAATAAAAAAATATATATGAATAATATGTAGAAGGAAATATTAAATGATAGAAATATTATAGTCATTTTTAACTTGTTTACAAAATTGATTTGTTATTATTTATTTATTGACTGTAAATAATGTTCGCTTTCAAAAGCTACACTCGATGCTGTGTAAAAACGCTATGGGAACTTCTTTCTGTGTTGCCCGTTGTGAAGCATGTGTGTATTAAACACGCCAAATATTTGGCTTATATAACCTCGATCAGATGACGTCATCTGATGAAGCGCACCTGCAGGTTATAAATAGGAGTGAACCGGAAATATTCCTCAGATCTTTTTGTCTTTAGGACCGTATTGTGTTTGCGTGTGATGTGTGCAAGCTAATTTAAAAGTATTAACTCACGATATGGTGGAGTTGTTAGATCCGTACCTCCGCAAGATAGATCACTTCGGAGCGCGATCTCCACACCTTTGTTTCGAGTGCTTTGCGCGCGGCTCGCATTCTTAAAGAGAATCACAAGTTGCGGCGCATTCCTGGGGTTAAACACTGCAATCTGGCAGGCGCGCACGAGACGGAATTCCCCCTTTCTCCCCCTCGCCGGATCTGGAAGTTTTCCATCCACTTCTCAAGCGCGCATCGGCATTTGTGAGATTTTATAATTTGGATGTTCATGCTACTCCAGGCTCACAAGTCCTGGGGTCAGCCTCCCAGAGCTAGGTCTGAGACCTCCTTGGCCTTTGTGCGCACACGCTACACAACCTTGGGGTCCAGACACTTGCAGTGCGGCAGCGTTGGTATTCTCGTTCCCATAGCGTTTTCACACAGCATCGAGTGTAGCTTTTGAAAGGGAACGTCATGGGTTACTTTGCTGTAACCCTGTTCCCTGAAAAGGCAGGAACGAGATGCTGCGTTTCTATTTATAAGCTGCAGGTGCGCTTCATCAGATGACGTCACCTGACCAAGGTTATATATGCCAAGATTCGGCGTGTTTGACACACACATGCTTCACACCTGGCAACACAGAAAGATGTTCCCATAGCCTTTTCACGCAGCATCTCGTTCCCGCTTTTTCAGGGAACAGGGTTACAGCAAAGTAACCCGAAACGTTTTGCAGGCCACCTGTGGTTCCACAGCCCACCAGAGGCCCCACAAGCCTACACTTTGGCTAACACTGATGTATAGGAATCATTTGTTAATAGTTACTTATCCACCATCAGGTATTTCACACTGAGTGCTAAGTCGAATTCCTCTACACCATTTCTACATATTTCTTACAGCATTACTGTAAAGCATTGCCACCAGTCAATTCATATTAATTATTTATTTGTGTGAGCTTATAATGTGTTCATATCTAAATACACACTCCTATCTCATGCTGCAAATATCCTGAACAACATCTACGCTAATTCTTTTCCACCATTCTTCCTTTTTCTACCCATCCTGAGGCACCTGGAGATTGTGCCAGCTTCAGTGGGTAGAGGCCAACCCCTTAAAAATCTTGAGGCATCCACAGAAGAACCACCTCCACCTGGATTCTGCTTCATGATGGTTTGGATCTACACATGCTGCTTCTAAGTTCCCAGTGATCCAGACCACCCTTCGTCCTCTGCATGTGCTGACTCATCCCTGTGCTAAACTAGACTCCATGATAACTTGGACACCTTTCATTATACGGGACTTCCTGGAGCCTAACACACATGATGTCGTTATATAATTCCTGCTCTCTGTTTCACCCAGATGAGGATGGGTTCCCTGGTGAGTCTGGTTCCTCTCAAGGTTTCTTCCTATTGCCCTCTCATGGAGTTTTTCCTCGCCACCGTCGCCCTCAGCTTGTTCATCAGAGACATTCTTACAATCTCAGTTTTATCTAATCACATTTTTTCTCACTTACAGTGGTGTGAAAAACTATTTGCCCCCTTCCTGATTTCTTATTCTTTTGCATGTTTGTCACACTTAAATGTTTCTGATCATCAAACACATTTAACTATTAGTCAAAGATAACACAAGTAAACACAAAATGCAGTTTTTAAATGATGGTTTTTATTATTTAGGGAGAAAAAAAATCCAAACTTACATGGCCCTGTGTGAAAAAGTAATTGCCCCCTAAACCTAATAACTGATTGGGCCACCCTTAGCAGCAATAACTGCAATCAAGTGTTTGGGATAACTTGCAACGAGTCTTTTACAGAGCTCTGGAGGAATTTTGGCCCACTCATCTTTGCAGAATTGTTGTAATTCAGCTTTATTTGAGAGTTTTCTAGCATGAACCGCCTTTTTAAGGTCATGCCACAACATCTCAATAGGATTCAGGTCAGGACTTTGACTGGGCCACTCCAAAGTCTTCATTTTGTTTTTCTTCAGCCATTCAGAGGTGGATTTGCTGGTGTGTTTTGGGTCATTGTCCTGCTGCAGCACCCAAGATCGCTTCAGCTTGAGTTGCCGAACAGATGGCCGGACATTCTCCTTCAGGATTTTTTGGTAGACAGTAGAATTCATGGTTCCATCTATCACAGCAAGCCTTCCAGGTCCTGAAGCAGCAAAACAACCCCAGACCATCACACTACCACCCCCATATTTTACTGTTGGTATGGTGTTCTTTTTCTGAAATGCTGTGTTACTTTTACGCCAGATGTAACGGGACATGCACCTTCCAAAAAGTTCAACTTTTGTCTCGTCGGTCCACAAGGTATTTTCCCAAAAGTCTTGGCAATCATTGAGATGTTTTTTAGCAAAATTGAGACGAGCCTTGATGTTCTTTTTGCTTAAGTGGTTTGCGCCTTGGAAATCTGCCATGCAGGCTGTTTTTGCCCAGTCTCTTTCTTATGGTGGAGTCGTGAACACTGACCTTAATTAAGGCAAGTGAGGCCTGCAGTTCTTTAGTTGTTGTCCTGGAGTCTTTTGTGGCCTCTCGGATGAGTTGTCTCTGCGCTCTTGGGGTAATTTTGGTCGGCTGGCCACTCCTGGGAAGGTTCACCACTGTTCCATGTTTTTGCCATTTGTGGATGATGGCTCTCACTGTGGTTCGCTGGAGTCCCAAGGCTTTGGAAATGGCTTTATAACCTTTACCAGCCTAATAGATCTCAATTACTTTTGTTCTCATTTTTTTCTGAATTTCTTTGGATCTTGGCATAATGTCTAGCTTTTGAGGTGCTTTTGGTCTACTTCTCTGTGTCAGGTAGCTCCTATTTAAGTGATTTTTTGATTGAAACAGGTGTGGCAGTAATCAGGCCTGGGGGTGACTACAGAAATTGAACTTTTAACTGTGATAAACCACAGTTAAGTTATTTTTTAACAAGGGGGGGCAATTACTTTTTCACACAGGGCCATGTAGATTTGGAGTTTTTTTTCTCCCTTAATAACATAATCTTCATTTAAAAACTGCATTTTGTGTTCAATTATGTTATCTTTGACTAATAGTTAACGGTTTTTGATGAGCAGAAACATTTAAGTGTGACAAACATGCAAAAGAATAAGAAATCAGGAAGGGGGCAAATAGTTTTTCACACCACTGTATACACACTTTCATAAATTTTCTTTTCATTTTGTGAAGCTGCTTTAAGACAATGACCCTTGTTAAAAGCGCTATATAAATAAAATTGAATTGTTCTATGTATAAAAGTAACTGATTTCTTATGTTTTAAGAGAAATGTGAGTTTGAATAGGAGATCAGTGAAATATTTCTGAACCTTAATGGCTTTCGCAGCTGCTGCAGCCTCATTGGCTACTTTCTCATCAGCAGCGACGAGCTCTTTCTTCGCATCCACCTCCACGGTCTCCTTCTCGATCTTCACCATCATCTCATCTGTCTCTGATGAGGTTCTGATCAGCTCAGGCTGAAGAGCGGTCAGTTCCTGCTGCATCACTGCCACCTGGTACACACACACACACACACACACACACACACACACACAAAAGAGATACCTGTAATTACACGAGTATTAGACTTTATCATAAGTCACTCTGGATGAGGCCATCTGACTAATCCAATAAATGTGAATTTATCTATTTACTATTAGATGTGGATTTCATATTCAGTGACAGACAGATAATTGAACAAACAGCAAAACAGACAGATCTTTTTGTGACCTGTGAGGCGGCAAAGTCGAGTTTGTCCAGTCCGCTCAGGTAGCGGTTCCTGAACGTGTCCACCTCACCGCGCTTGTCCATCAGAAGTGTCTTAAAGGTGAGGATCAGCTCTAGGTAGGAGGTGGGAGTGACGTAGTTATGTCTGCGCAGCTGTGAGTAATACTGCTCTGAGAGCCTTTCCACACTCTCCTGAAACATCTTACACATCTCCACCACCCTGAGAGAGACATGCAGTGAGAGAGAGATAAAGAAAAAACTAAAAAATTCAACAAACTAACAAAATACATTATCTAACAGAATCTGGTTTGTTGGTCCAGCGCACACCAGAGTAGCATCACGGACAGCGACATATGCATTACAGCACCAGTTGCCACACTGGAGGTCAAAGGTCACACACACTCACTCTCTCCGTATGCTAAAATCCAGTTCTACGTCTTCCAGGAATTTGTTAGCGACCATCTCCAGTGCGTCTGTAGGCCACGCCTGAAACCAGTCGATGGTGCAGCAGTTAATCAGAGACGGGAACATGCGGAGGCGGTTCCGAAATGTGTCACCGATTGGGCTCATAGCTGTGACACACATCAATATCAAACGTCTCAGTGTGTGTGTGTGTGTGTGTGTGTGTGTGTGTGTGAGGTACAGGAAGAAGAATAGTACGGAATATGTAAGCATGTGATTTTGTGCATGAGTATTCAGAGACATAATTTACTATTTCTAAATATTAGCATAATTAAATTACACTGTGTGTGTGTGTGTGTGTGTGTGTGTGTGGTACCCAGAACAATATGCAGGTTCTCTTTGACCCTGTCGATAAAGAAGTTGTACATAGAGAGTGGCGTGGCGTCGATTTTTCTGCCCTGGTTCTTGCCGATGCTCTGCATCTTCTGCACGATGTCGGCGCGCTCATCCTGTGCGAACAGGTTAGGCACGTCTCCGGTGTTTAGAAGTGTGTTCACATCTTCCACAAACATCTCATCCTTCAACTGTCCATCTCCTAAGAGGAACGTGGTCTTTTCACCCTCCACCCCGGCCTTGGTCATCACACGCTTCAGGTCGTCCCTCCACTCGGCCCTGCCGTAGTTCTTGGTGAGCTCGATTTGGAAGAGCTTGTACTGACTGATGAAGGTGGCGAGTTTGGCAGAGCTGCTGCGCCCAGATCCTCCGATGCCCACGAGGAGCAGGTGGCCGTTGTCCTGCTTTAGCACGCGGCAGATGCGAGAGATGTGCTCGATGGCGAACTGGAACATGACGAGGCTCATAGGGGCCGTGCTCAAGCTGTTAAACTCCTGCAGCTGATTTTCCATGATGCCGGTAAGCGACTGAAGGTCTCGGATCTCATCATACGTCCTGTTCGCGTCCAAATCTGGTGTGGCATAGTCACCGAAAATAAGGGATCTAATGCTCTCATCTGACACTTTACCATTCGGAGAGAGATGGCACAGGAGCTGCGAGAGAGAGAGAGAGAGAGAGAGAGAGAGAGATGTGATAATCATAGTGATGATGATGGTGAGGATAACAAAGATTAAGATGATGATGAAAATGATTATGTTAATGAGAATAATGATGATTAAGAAGATTATGATGACGAGGAGGAGGATGAAGATTATTATAGTGATGAGAGAGAATTGCGAGAATTATGATTGAGGAACATGATAAGAGTGGAAATGTTTATGATGATGATGCTGGTGGTGAAAATGATGAAGATAATGATGAAGGTGATGATGATGTTGGTGATGTAGGGTCAGGGGTAGCTCAGTGGTTAAGGCATTGGACTACGGTTCGGAAGATCCCAGGTTCAAACCCCACAACCACCAAGTTGCCACTGTTGGGGCCCTTGAGCGCGGCCCTTAACCCTCAACTGCTCAGATGTGTAATGAGATAAAAATGTAAGTCGCTCTGGATAAGAGGGTCTGCCAAATGCCCAAATGTAAATGTAAATGTGATGGTAATGATAATGAAGGTGATGATGATGGTGATGATGTTGGTGATAATGAAGATGATGATGGTGTTGGTGATGATGAAGATGAAGGTGTTGATGGTGATAATGAAGGTGATGATGATATTGGTGATAATGATGAAGATGATGATGTTGGTGATGATGATGTTGATGATAATAAAGATGATGGTGATGATGTTGGTGATAATGATGAAGATGATGTTGGTGATGATGATGTTGATGATAATGAAGATGATGGTGATGATGTTGGTGATAATGATGAAGATGATGTTGGTGATGATGATGTTGATGATAATGAAGATGATGGTGATGATGTTGGTGATGGTGATGATGTTGGTGATGATAAAGATGATGTTGGTGACGGTGATAATGTTGGTGATGATGAAGGTGATGATGATGGTGATAATGATGTGATGATGATGATGAAGATGATGATGAAGGTTATGATGATGTGATGATGATGAAGGTGATGGTGTTGATAATGATGATGTTGGTGATGATGATGATGTTGGTGATGATGATAATGAAGGTGATGATGATGATGTGATGATGATGGTGATGGTGTTGATGATGTTGGTGATGATGATGATGGTGATGATGATGATGATAATGATGAGGTGATGTTGTGATGATAAAGGTGATGGTGTTGATGATGATGATGTTGGTGATGATGAAGGTGATAATGGTGATAATGAAGGTGATGATGATGTTGGTGATAATGAAGGTGATGATGATGGTGATGATAAAGGTGATGATGGTGATAATGAAGGTGATGATGATGTTGGTGATGATAAAGATGATGTTGGTGATGGTGATGATGATGTTGGTGATAATGAAGGTGATGATAATGTTGGTGATAATGAAGGTGATGATAATGTTGGTGATGATGATAATGTTGGTGATGATGTTGATGGTGATAATGAAGGTGATGATGATGTTGGTGATGATAAAGATGATGTTGGTGATGGTGATGATGATGTTGGTGATAATGAAGGTGATGATAATGTTGGTGATGATGATGATGTTGGTGATGATGATGATGTTGATGGTGATAATGAAGGTGATGATGATGTTGGTGATGATAAAGATGATGTTGGTGATGGTGATGATGATGTTGGTGATAATGAAGGTGATAATGATGATGTTGGTGATGGTGATGATGATAATGATAATGATGATGATAATGATAATGATGATGAGGTGCACACAGTGAATGTAGGTGTAGAGTGTGTTACTGGGAGCAGGGCGAGTGTACCTTATCCAGACTGTGTTTGAAGCAGGTTGAGGTTCTTTCTCGGACGATGTTGAAGAACGTCTCTCTGTCCTTGCTGTCGATCAGACGGTCGTAGAAGACGCGGTACACCTCATGGATCCACAACCTGATCAGTTTATCACCATCCTGACAAAAACAACACGAGACACACTAACTACTGAGATATAAAGTAACCTGTGTGTGGGGTACCTGATTATACAGTATATGTGTGTGTGTGTGTGTGTGTGTGTGTGTGTGTGTGTGTTACCTGTATGTGTGTGTGTGGACACAGCAGCACTCCTTTGATAACCCTGGCAAAGTCTCTGAGGTTGAATATGTAGTGAGATTTGGACGGAGTGGGCAGGAAACTCTTTATCGCATCCTTATACACCGCCATAGTGGCCTGAACCAGGATCTTCCCCAGCCTACACACACACACACACACACACACACACACACACACACACAAGCACACACTGAGACTCAGACACACATTTCCACTCCAATCATCGATTTTAATTCCTCCTCCACTGCCTATAAGTGTGTGTGTGAGACTGGTGACACACACCTGCAGAGGGAGGCGTCGAATCCCGTACTGAAGTGCCAGTCAGTGATGGAGGTGAAGATCTTACTGAGAGTCTCATCATCAAACGAGTCGATGGAGATGATGTTTAGGTGACGTGTAAAACGACCTGTGAGACAGAGAAAGACAGAAGGACAGAGAGACACAGAGAAATAGAGACAGAGAGATCGTATACGGCTGGAGAAATTAATTCATGATTGTAATTTTTCTTTAATTTGTGTATTAAACAATAAACGCAGGTAGGAAATAAAGGTGTGAGCATATCTGTACAAACTTTATCGATCATTCAAGATGTCTGGATTTACATCAGAAGAAATAAAACATCTCTCCTGACCTGTGATGTCATTCCTTCCACCACCAGGGGGCGCCATGGCAGAGATAAACAGCACGTCCACGATGTCCAGCCTGGACGTGTCCTTCTTGTCGTACCAGTGCTGATGATCGATCCACTGTCGCAGCAGTTCGATGGGGGGCTGAGCTCCGTAAACCTCCTTCGCAGGCATGTTTAGGTCATCTACAGGTCAAAGGTCAAATCTCTTACTGAGTCTATTGCTTAGTCTTTTACAAGGATTCTTTTAAGCCAGCTAGCTAAATGTAACCATGGAAACAGCTCCTGATGAGGATGTAAGTAAAAGCTGTGGCTCTCACCCACGTAGACGATGCACTTCTTCCCCGGTGGTGGTCCAAACACACCTTTGCGGCGCCGGTCCAGCTTGGCCATGATGATGTCCTGCACCTGGTTGGCGGAGGTGCGAGCAGAGAAGTTCAGGCAGTTGGGCGTGTACTGCTCTTTAGGTAGAGACATCAGGAAGTTCGAGTTGATGATGGATTTGCCGGTTCCTGTAGGACCCACGAAGAGCAGCGGCACCTGGTGAGACAGGAAGGTCCTCAGGAAGAAGAACTGACGCGCCGTCTCCATGGTGGGGATGATCAGATCAGACACCTGAGGAGTGCACAAAATACAAGCTTTATACCATACGTATGCAGTACCGTGTGTGTGTGTGTGTGTTTGTGTGTGTACATTAGCTCCAGGTGGTATGGTGCCCTCGTCCTTGGTGATGGAGTCGGTCCATGTGTTCCACTGTCCTGGTCCATGCTTATGAAAATAATAATCATACACCGAGCCTGCAGGAGATATACACACACACACACACACACACACACACACACACTGCATCACACACTGCTGGACATCATCACAATGTGTGTGTGTGTGTGTGCGTGTGCGTGTGTGTGTGTATACCACTCTCTGGGAAGATGCTGTTCATGGTGAGTTTGACGCTTTTGGGTCTCGGGTGCTCGTCCATCGTCCCTGTCAGCAGGTTCCTGTAAAAGACATCAAACTTCTTCCTGCTGTCTCCGGTAATAGTTCCGCCTACCGTCCACACCACAGCGAATAGGAACAAGCCCTGCAGCCACATGGTCACGTGCTGACTGGACATAGGCTCCGCCCCCTCCTGACCTGCTGCCGCAATCTCATCTACACACACACGCTTGTTTTTTGGCACTTATACACTGTAAACAGTGTGTGTGTGTGTGTGTGTGTGTGTGTGTGTGTGTGTATATACCAAGCAGACAGGAGTACAGGCGCATTAGACTGAAGGCGAGGTGGATGGGTGAAGTCTGCACCAGGAAACAGCAATTGTGAGCAATGAAGTCCAAACATGGCTGCACCAGCCAATCAAAGAGATCCATAATCTACACACACACACACACACACACACAGCCAATAGGATTCTGAAACATGCATGCGTATTTACCCACACCAAGTGTATGCGACAGGGTGTGTGTGTGTGTGTGTGTGTGTGTGTCCATGTCCCTCACCACTTCACGGTGTTCTGGAGACAGGCTGTCTGGGAGTGTGTCCATGTACGAGTCTCTGAGTGGAGTCCAGCCTAGCTGGTGGGGCTCCATGGAGATCATACCACACCTACACACACACACACACACACACACACACACACGAGTACTACACACGGCTTTCTTGGCTGTACCTATTACAGTGGATCCTCGGATTACGAGCATAATTTGTTCCGGGAGTGGGCTCGTATTCCAAAACACTCGTAAACCAAATTTAATTTTCCCATAGGAAATAAAAGAAACTTAAATTATTCGTTCTACAACCCAAAAAAAGAAATACATAAAAATAATTAATACAAAATATAACGTAAAAAAAAACAAATTAACCTGCACGTTACCTTAAAAAAATGTAAAAATAAATCCTGACAGATAAGTGTTTTCATTTGTGCACGCAGGGTGTATGTGTGTAAAATGTGCACGCGCACACACACACACACACACACACACACACACACATTAACGGATAAACCGTTTTTTAGCAAGGAAATTAGCAAGGAACATCCCTAGTCACGCACATTACACACACACACACACACACACAGCGTGTGTGTGTGTGTGTGTGTGTGTGTGTGTGTGTGTGTGTGTGTATTCACCCAGCAGAGATGATTACCTACAATTCTGCTGCAAGAGAGAGAAAAACTATTGGCTTACTTGTGATGACGTGACGCTCGGTGTCAAAACAAGAAGCGCATGCGTGAAACATGATACTCGGTGCTCATAAACTAAGACAATGCTCGTTTTTAGAGTCAAAAATTAAAAAAAAAAAATCGTTGCTCGTCTTGCGAAACACTCGTAAACCGCGTTACTCATAATCCGAGGTTCCACTATACTTACATTTAGAGTTACTATGGTAAGCATGTTTGTGTGTGTGTGTGTGTGTGTGTGTGTGTGTGTGTGTGTGTGTGTGTGTGTGTGTAGGTGTGTGTAGGTGTGTGTGTGACCTGCTGACAGTGGCTGGTGAGGCCTGCTCCAGGTCGGCCGGCTCGAAGATCAGACTCATCTTAGAACTCATCTGGATAATCTCTCCACTCATCAGACACAACTATAACACACACACACACAGAAATGAGTGTGTGTGTGTGTGTTAAGCTGTAAACTGTTGTGTATAATCATAAATAGAGTGTATAGTCTGTATAAGAGGGTGCAATAACATTTACATCATACAGCTGATAAACATTCAGTACTGATGAAGAGTCAGAGAGACAGACAGATCAACACACACACACACACACACACAGATTTATAGACAGATCAACACACACACATATACATACACACACACACAGATTTATAGACAGATCAACACACACACACACATATACATACACACACACACAGATTTATAGACAGATCAACACACACACACACATATACATACACACACACACACACACACACTCACAGATTTATAGACAGATCAACACACACACACACATATACATACACACACACACAGATTTATAGACAGATCAACACACACACACACATATACATACACACACACACACACACACACACACAGATTTATAGACAGATCCACACACACACACACACACACACACACACACACACACAGACAAGCAGATTGATGGTGTTGATTGATTTTCTATAAGAGCTGCTCTGTACTTTCTACCCCACAGTAAGACTTCACACAGCACTGAGATGATCAGATTAAAGAGATCAGATGAAAGTATGATGTGTTTTTATTGTCTATAATTTGATGAGAGACTAAACATTAAAGCCCCCTGGGCGACGCTGCTGTAGGGATGTGATCAGGCCCAGGGTGGTACCGGTGCCCTGTACGAGCTCGTCCCTGTGTGCTTTATTCCCTCTAAAGGTCTAAAACCCTACAGCCGCAGTACGGTCCTGCCTTTTTGTTGTCGTCCAGTACAGTGTTCATGTTCTCGATCCACACGGCGTCGATCGGCCCGTCGAACACGATCCACTGGCGGCTTTCGGACGCCGTCTGCGCCTGCTCGCGGAACGTCGTGGCCAAGACGCCGTCCGTCCACTCGTGGCTGACGGGGTCGAAACAGCCGTACAGCTGACCCATGGTGATGGACTTGGGGTTGATGATGCGGAACTCCACAGCGAACTCCTCCACCAGACCTCCTGCACACAAACACATCGACTGTCAGTTAGTACGGTGTAGTCACGCTGTGTGTTCAGAGGTACAGTACAGCTGAACAACACCATCGCCAGATTAACCCTCAGCTCACCCTCATACAGGCCTTCCAGAGCTCCTGATAAAACTTTATACGCACAGGTCTTCCCTCCAAGTGGCTCACCGACAATCATAAAGCCGTGCCTCACCAGCATCATCTCATACACCTACACACACACACACACACACACACACACACACACACAGACATGCACACGTGAGTAAGTGTGTGATTAGGTGAGTTGGTGTGAGGGTGTAGGAGATACAGAATCAGAAAGAAAGATATAGAGACAGACAGATTTATAAACAGATCAAGAGACAGACAGACAGGAAGACAGACAGGGAGACGGAGAGACAGACAGGGAGACGGAGAGACAGACAGACAGACAGACAGACAGGGAGACGGAGAGACAGACAGACAGACAGGAAGACAGACAGGGAGACGGAGAGACAGACAGACAGACAGGAAGACAGACAGGGAGACGGAGAGACAGACAGACAGACAGGGAGACGGAGAGACAGACAGACAGACAGGGAGACGGAGAGACAGACAGGGAGACGGAGAGACAGACAGACAGGGAGACAGACAGGGAGACAGACAGGGAGACGGAGAGACAGACAGATTGTGTACACCTGTATGATCTTGCTGATGAACCAGGGAACAGGCTGCAGTTTGAGTTTGTTAATGTTCTCATGAAGAGCTTTCAGTAATAACTCATAATCAGGCTTCGGCAACACCACACCAGGGAAGAGATCTGATATGATACCCTGGAACACACACACACACACACACACACACACACACACAATGTGTCTGCAACAATTTTTACAACAAAATAACACACACACGGACACACACCTGGAAGAGCGGGACGTCCTGCGCGAGGAACTTGGCCATGTTGACGTCCATGAGCGCTCTGAGCAGCACCACGCTCTCGTCCTCCTGAGGGAACTTCAGTTTCAGGTTCCCCGCCGCGGTCAGGACCGATTTGACGGCGCGCATGCCGTAGTCGTAGTGATGCTGTGAGGAGAGCTGCTCCGAGCACAGGCGATACGTCGCTACGATCTTCTGCGCCAGGCTAAAACACACCGGTTATAAATCAGTGATTAACTGCTGATGGATCAGAGGGTAATCAATAACACTGCAACTGAGCAGCATCAGGTCTGTAACGACCAGGAGCAATACATGAGTCAGGAACAAATCAACAACTGATCGCCAATAAATCAGTGATTAATAAGAGATGCATTGGCAATAAATTAATTATCAATAGGTAATCAATCAATGGCCAATAAATCAGCAATTAATCATTAATAATAAGATGATTAACTGGTGATAGATCAGAGAGTAATCAGCAATAAATTACAAACAGTGATTTATGGTCAGTGAATAATTGATTAATTAGAAATAAATCAGCAATAAATCAGTGATAACTCACCAGTAATATGTTATTGATTAATCTATGATAATTCAGCAGTTAAGCAGCAACTAATCAGCCATTAAGTAATCAATAATAAATCAGTAATAGTCGAGTAATAATAGTCAGTAGTTATTTAAACTGCTCCTAATTCATTACTAATAAAATACTAATAAGTTAAACTTCACAAATCGTAAATTAATTGGTAAAAAATTAACAATCTGTGATAAATCTTTGATTAATCATCAACAAATCAATAGTAAAGAACCAAGTGATCGATTGGCGATAAATGGAGAATAACTGATTGATCAGAGATGAAGCCGTGGTTATGGGGTCGATACCTGCGGGACTGAATAAAGCCCATGGAGTAGAGCGAGATCTCTCCAATCAGTGCATAGTCTGGCACCATCATGGCTACTGTACGGAACAGAGCCTGCAGCGCGCACACACACACACACACACACACACACACACACACACACACACACACACACATCATGTATCAGTGTGAGGATGAAGGCAGGTGTCACCTAGATTATGTATTTCCAGGTGAATTTCACAGTAAGTAAAGAAACTTTCCTCTGTGTGTGTGTGTGTGTGTGTGTGTGTGTGTGTGTGTGTGTGTGTGTGTACTTTAAGGTTATCCGGCAGCTCTGCGCGGCCGGCGTATCCTGGGTTCATGGTGATAAACACACAGCAGGTTGGGTTCAGGGAGAGCTCGGTTCCCTCGAACATGAAGCGCTGCAGGTTCTTCACTATGGCCTGCTGGATGCTCAAGATCTGCTGGGCCACCACTGATAACACCTCCACCTGATCACACACACACACACACACACACACACACACAGGCAGATAGAGAGCACGTGTATATCATGTGTATCTGTATTATATTAGTCTTTGATCTGTATGTGCAGCTACTTCTGATATCCCATAATACCCCTGGGTGTGGTTTAGACTGATGTGTGTGTGTGTGTGTGTGTGTGTGTGTGTGTGTGTGTGTGTGTGTGTAGTACAGTACTAACCTCAATGCGGTTAAACTCATCGAAGCAGGCCCACGCCCCCGACTGAGCCAAACCTTTGAAGAACTTACTCATCGCCTTATAGTCCAGACCATCTGAACAATTAAACACCACACACTACACACACACACACACACACACACACACACACTTAGAGAATTTTCATTTGACATTTGGCTCTGACTCTTATGTGTGTGTGTGTGTGTGTGTGTGTGTACCTGCTTGGCCAGAGCCTTGGCCAGGTCCTTGGTGGTCTCGGTTTTTCCTGTTCCTGCAGGTCCCTCAGGAGCTCCGCCCAGATTCAGCTTCAGCGCTCCCATTAGTGTCCTGCAGCAGGTAGCATCACACCCAGTCACGATTAGCCTGCCTCTGAATGGTGTGTGTGTGTGTGTGTGTGTGTTACCTGTAGCAGCGGTCTGTTAGCGGGGTGATGACGAGTCGTGGTGAGTTCCCCAGGTACTCGTACCCGTATGTGACCTCAGTGGTGATCATCCTGAGCATGACCTCCTCCCCCTCCCAGTAATACCTCAGCTGTGACATCCACTGGAAGTCGTTCAGAGAGGACACACCCTCCGTCGCCAGCTTCGCCACAACATCACGCGCTGTGGGAAAGTCAAAGGTCATGGCCTCTTTGTACTCAGTACAGGTCGTCCCTGACTTACGAACGATCCAGAAGCGTATGTAAGTCGGATTTGTTCTCAAGTCTGACAAACTGAGTCCTGTACGCCTTTGACATGAATATACAATTTAAGGCATACCAACTGACTTGACTAAATCTCTGTTTCCTTTCCTCACACTGCCACCATGTGGCCAAAAACCGTAACTGAATGTTCATAGAACCGTGGTCCGTTCGTATCTGTGTTCGAAAATTAATAACAGATACATGTGTATGTTGTGTAGACAGGTCTAAAATTCAAAGTGCAGATATAATTGGTGGTCTCCAATTTTCCAAGGTATATAATAATAAACATTCTTGAAAACTAAGATGAATAAGTCCTTGGCCATGAACACATTCTTCAAGACTAAGGACTTAATTATTATAACGACATTAACTGCCTCTGGCAGACCCCCTTATCCAGAGCAACTTAGGGTCTCGCTCAGGGGCCCAGGGACAGCTTGGTGGGGCTGGGATTTGAACATGACACCTTCAGATCAGTAGTTCAACACCATAATCACTGAGCTACTGCTGTCTAATAGGCTCTAGTCAGGTGATTGAGTGAGGTAACAACATAATGACCAATGGAACGGTCAAAGGTGAAAGGTCATGATGATTACCATGGACATCAATTACAGTTAGAGCTCCCAGTGTGAGTCTGGCTCCTCCTGAGAGCTTTCCCCTCACCAGCTCAACAATGTCTGCAATCTGAGCGTTACACTGATCCACGTACGCCTGCAAGATAACACACACACACACACACACACACACACACACACACACACACACAGAGGTTTCTCTCTCCAACTGATTTTACCAATTACAAGTGGAGCATTAATGTGTGTGTGTGTGTGTGTGTGTGTGTGTGTGTGTGCTTACAGACAGAGCATTATTCTGTATAGCGTTAGACACCTCACTGGTCCAGAAAATGGAGGAAGCACAGATAACCACCTGACCAGGCCACTGCAACACCCACTCTTTCCTCGGGACCTGACACACACACACACACACACACACGCACGCACACACACACACACACACACACACGCACACACACACACACACACACACACACACACACACACACACACACACACCAGGGCTTGCAAAATGTAAAAATCCCTGGTAGGCCTTCGGGCAGGCATATATTTTTTTAATGTATAATATTGTAAAGGAAACAAAAAAAATCAATCAAAAATTAAAATACAAATTACAACAACTTTATAAAAATTTAAATAATCAACTTAAATATTTGGTTCTAATTAAACGGAAATTTCTATGAAGTTGTAAGAACTGTAGAACCTGAACCAGTCTGTGGCGGATGCTGAATATCCACTGGGGTCACAGATGAGTGAATGCCCCTCCACAGTGGTGTTTGAAGTTTGATTAGACTGATACATTATGCCAGTGTTACTTTACTCTTTATAACATAGTACTCTGTTCTAAACTGATTTACCAGGACTTCATTGCGCTTGGTTTATTTTTAGTGTGTGTTTTGTGATTGGGGTTTGTTCTGGGAAAGATGCTGCAGACTGGGGACCAGTGCATGTCCTGTGATGGAGAGATTCCTCATGGGTTCTGATGGGGTCTTTCCTAAAATTATTGGTCCCAGTAACAAAGGAGTCAGAAACCAAGGAAACTCACGACACACCCGACAGAACATTATGGTAATTAGCTGGTCATATTCCAGCCACAGAAATTCTTTTGTCCATGAAACCAAAAGCTGCACTTTCTTTTCGCCCCTTTTCCGCTTTGTGGTAGGCTGTTGTTTGGTTGTCCCTTCTTCACCCTGACCTGTCTTATTTGGCTCAGCAGAAATATAATTTGCACACACGTAACTTTTTTTTATTTCCCTGCGCCATTACCCTCTATCACATGTTTAATCTTGCGGAAAGAATGCGAAAGCATTGACATATTTGATTCCTTCCCATGACAGCCCGATGGGCGGGGCTGAGATAGATTTTGGTAGCCTGACTGCAGGACACAATAGCCGCGGGACGTCGGGCTAGCCATTTTGCGAGCTTTGCATACACACACTTCTGAGCGGTTACTACAATAACTAACTGATTTGGCAAATGAATGTCTTGGTTATAAAGAAGAGTGTGTGTGTGTGTGTGTGTGTGTGTGTGTGTGTGTGTGTGTGTGTGTATACTGTACCTCAGGGTATTGCTCTAACCCTCCCTTAATGACATCCCTTACACTCCTCAACATTGTTTGTTCAACCTCCAGCAGCCACTTCTCAACCATGCCCTAAACACACACACACACACACACACACACACACACACACACACACAGAAACAATACCTTAACACACTAGAAACCTATATTTATCAAATCAAGAGCACATTCTACTAAACCATAAACACACACACACACACACACACACACACACACACACACACACCTTGGCTTTAGCGGGGTAGACGGCCTCAGTGAAGGGGACGGTCTCTCTCTCGGAGCTGATCATGCCGCTGATCTCGAGCTCGGCGGTGAACTCCAGCTTAGCGATTCCCTCGAAGCACTTCTTCAGGTGCGGCTGGACTCGCTCAGGGTCCTTCGTCTCGGACAGGATCTCCAACAGCTCGTCGTTGGACAGGAAGAAGAACCTGCGCAACAGCACGTGTGCAGACCAGAACTGTACCGGCTGTGTCTCGTCAGCAGAGACATGACCCGTCACCACTCACAACACCGTTAAAGGGGCCCACTGTGGGTAGTAACTGAGGTTGTCCACACGTCCACACGTCCACTCGTCCCTGAGTCTTACCTGGGAAAGTAGAGTCTTTTTTCCTCCAAGTAAGTGTTCAGTCCGCGCTGAATGTCCTCCAGAAGGACGTTGGACTCCTGGAGACGCTCCAGCATTTTGGGCTGCGCTGTGGCCACTAACACATGTGTATCCTTTATCTGATACTCACACACACACACACACACACACATTGTATATAAATTACTATTTTGCAAGAAATGCACACAAGACAAGAGAAGAATGTGTTCATCTAGATGTTTTTCCACACACACACACACACACACACACACACACACACACACACACCGCTTCAGCGATCATGTCCCTCCAGCAGGTGTCGACGATGCTGAACTTGCGTCCCTCCTCAGGCATCTGGGCGATGATGTCCTCTGAGCTGAAGATGGGCTCCAGGTAGAGCCAGGACGACTGGCACTTCAGCATGGCGTCCAAAATGTCCTGCATCTGCAACAGCTTCTCCTCCCACTGCTGCAGAGACGAGACGAGACAGGGACACAGACTGGGAGAGGACTGCAGTGTAATTACTGGATCAGGTACAGGACTTCATTTGTTGGTGGATTGTGTGTGTGTGTGTGTGTGTGTGTGTGTGTGTGTGTGTGTGCGCGTGTGTGTTACCTTGCACTCTGCCTCAATAGGTATGATGGATGGAGATCCCTTTATTGTTTGTGTCTTGATGATGTGATCGTCCAACAATACCTGAATATCATCCACTGCTGAGACAACACTTGTACCCTACACACACACACACACACACACACACACACACACACACACCATGAATTCAGTGCTGGACTACAGGCTACTCATGGTGCTCAGAATGCTAATCTGAGTGCTACACCATGAACAGGTTGGAGTGAGGTGGAGAGGGAGCAGGTGACTGGAGTGGAGCTGGAGCTCCAGGTAACCCGACTTCATTAAAGCTTCTCGGTCCTTCAGGTTGGTCCTTCAGCCCCCCTCAGACGGGTGCTGATTCCTGTTAGTCCAATGGAAAATCAGCATGCTCTGTCACATTAACATAAACACACACCACTTATCAGGTGTCTGCTACAACCCCAGTCCTGCTGATGGGATGAGGAGAACCCAGTGGTGCAGGTTTTAAACAAAGTGCACAACATCATGCGAACTTTTCTGGGACTTTGGGTTCGTGACAACTGGACCTCTTTCCTGTTATGGAGAGGAGTTTCACTACTCGTCCAAAAAGCTTCTTCAGTCTGGGGTAAGTTTGTAAGTTCTTCATATCTGATCCTCAGCTGTCTAAAAGACTCGTTACGTTAACATTTACATTTACATTTAGGCATTTGGCAGACGCACTTATCCAGAGCGACTTACATTATTTATTTTTTTATCTCATTACACATCTGAGCAGTTGAGGGTTAAGGGCCGCGCTCAAGGGCCTAACAGTGGCAACTTGGTGGTTGTGGGGTTTGAACCTGGGATCTTCCGAACCGTAGTCCAATGCCTTAACCACTGAGCTACCCCTGGCCCCGTTAACATAAGATCTGGTGGATCCTCCTTTGTTTTTGGAGCTTGCAGAGAACCTCACACCTGAATGGCTGAGAATCTTCACAGATGTTAACACTCATGTAATCCCTGTGTCATGTGTTTTCTGGCTCCCTGACGCTGATGAGACATAATCCTTAGGCATCTGGTACAGATGTGTGTGTGTGTGTGTGTGTGTGTGTGTGTGGTTTTTTACCGTATCCCTGTATGGTTTGAAGCCAAACTGCAGCTCTGTCCACTCGTTTTTCATCTTTTCAAGAGCTTTCTCCAGAGAGTACTCCTTACTGGCACACGCTGCCATCTCCTCTAACCTGAACAATCAGGAGTTGGTTTATTTTAACAATGTTTATTTTATCTAACTTCATTATGTTTCCTGTATTAATGTTACCAATTCTTACTTTACGCTCTGTTTCAGATTATCTTTAATTGATATTAAAATAACGTAACAGAGAGGAGAAGCACCAGGGGCGGACCCGTGAGGATATGATCACCATCCCACACGCAGAAGCACCCGTGAGGATATGATCACCATCCCACACGCAGAGTCGATTCTCTTCAGTTCAGTTTGATTTGTAGAGCACTTTTAATGAAGGTCATTGTCGCAAAGCAGCTTTGCAGAATCAAAAGTAATTTATGGAAGTGTGTATGAGATGTGAGTGTGTGTGAATCAGAATGATCAGATGGTCTCTGATGAACGAGCCGAGGGTGACGGTGCTGAGGGAAAAACTCCCTGAGATGGAACCAGAAACCTTGAGAGGAACCAGACTCTACAGAGAACCCATCCTCATCTGGGTTATTTAGCTTTTATCAGCTCCGTACACTCGCAAAAGTGAAACCTTTTCTCACTGATGAGACTCTGGAGATTCATGCCTTCATTACAACCCGCCTTGACTATTGTAACTCTCTCTATTATGGTATTTCTAAAGCTCAAATCATACACCACTGAGAAGTTTAAGATCCTGTGACCAGAACCTCCTCTTAATCCCACCCTCCAGACTCAAGCGTAGAGGTGACCGGGCCTTTTCGGTTATTGAGCCTCGTCTCTGGAACGACTCGCCTATTGATATCTGGTTCCCCGGCCTACTCGGCTCTACTGTGCCTATTAGTTTTGTGTGTATCGTGACTTTTAGACTTATGATGTTATGATGTGGATGTACAGCACTTTGGTCCGTCCCGCGGCTGTTATAAATGTTATATATAAATAAATAAACTAAACATTATGTTCAGGACTGGAGTTTCCTACAGACCACCTGAGCCTCCAATAACCAACTGGACTCCATATGAACTTCTCCACATCTCCTGTTCTACTGAACTTCCAGCCTCCTAACACACAGTATGAGTGCAGATCAATCCCTGCTATCTGTTATCACCCAGATGAGGATGGGTTCCCTGTTGAGTCTGGTTCCTCTCAAGGTTTCTGGTTCCATCTCAGGGAGTTCTGATTGTGTAAAGCTGCTTTGCGACAATGACAATTATTAAAAGTGCTATAAAATTGAACTATCGAGACTAAACTCTATAAACTCTTTGATGAGCTCGTTATTCAGTGTCCTCCTGATCTCCTACCTGTCAGTGTGTTTGTTCAGGCCGAGCTCCACCATGCTGAGGAGAGAAGTGTGTGTGTCCGGGGTCACGTCACATCCCACGATGCTGCTGATCTAAAGGTCCAGAGGAGACGTTAATTATACAGCATGATGTACACACACTGTACAGTACCCCTGTAACCGTGTGTGTGTGTGTGTGTGTGTGTGTACCTGTGCCCAGTGCCGTGCTTTAATCCCCGGGTTACAGATGATGCCCAGGACCGGCAGGTGCTGCTTGAACTTGTCGATTTTGCTGCGTACGCTCTCTGCCACCCTGCGTGGAGCCGAAACCTCGGAGAAAACCTTCTTTAGGCCGTAGACGTGTCTGAACATGCTGGAGAGATCATCAGAGATCTGCTCTGCACTCAGCTGTGTGAAGGGGCCTGCGGGAAACACACACACACACACACACACACACACACACACATTACAACTTCACACTTTGTGTCTGTGTGTGTGTGCGTGTGTGTGTGTGTGCATGTGTGTGTGTTACCATTCATCCAGACGTCTGACTTGGTGTAGAAGTTCAGCGCGGTGCTCCACAGCTGGTCGTACGGCTGTTTGTTGGTCATGATGGTCTGCAGGAGGGGGAACTGAGTCTGCTCTCTCTCCAACAAACTCTCCTCCTTATTAATGTACTACACACACACACACACACACACACACACACACACACACACACACACACACACACTGAGGTTAAGAGTCGTGAGCTCAGAGACCTAACAGAGCTTCCTGCTGCTGAGATTTGAACTCACAACCAAAACAATGAGATTTTTTTTAAACAAAAGGGAGAAAATGATGCTTGTGTGACTAGACCCTGAATTTTCAATAGTAGTATTGAATAAAACACACACACACACACACACACACACACCTCGAGCTGTGTAGTGGCGTTCTCCAGGCACGCTGTGATCTCGCTGAGCTTCTCCACGTTGCTCTTCATCTCGTCCACACTCATCACTTCCTTCTTCTTAAACACGTCCATGTCTTTAAATAAACCCTGCAGTGTTTGTTCCAGCTCTGCAATTCTTTCTCACACACACACACACACACACACACACACACACACACACACACACACCTGTGTTACAGTTACTGATTAATAGAAAGCTTTGGTTCTCAAATCTACTTCTAATTACATTTCTTTAAACTAGATATACTGTATATTTTTTAATGTGAAAAAGATTTAGACTAAAAATAGAAACACAAAAAATAAACTTACTAAAAAAATTTATTTTACACAGAAAAATACAATTATGTTAAATAAAATTAAAGTAAAATTTGCAGTTAAATAAGATTAAAACTTAGAATGAAATTTAGAAAAAGTGTGAAAAGTATCAAATACAGCACAATCACCAGTGTGTTGCTCTTCTCCTATAAAATAGATATACTGTTAATAAATGGCAGACTTCATGTGACTGGCTGTAAATGTGTTTCTTAATTTATTTTTATATTATCAATTATTCATTTTTATACTATTTATTTTGCAGTGATAACCTTGGATTATGAACATAATTCATTCCGGAATCTGGCTCATATTCCAAAACACTCATAAATCAAAGCAAATTTTCCCATATGTAATAATAGAAACTTAAATCATTCGTTCCACAGCCGAAAAAATATATACATAAAAAATTAATTAAAACAAAATATAACGTAAAAAGAAAAATTAACCTGCACTTTACAATTAAAAAAAGTCAAAATAAATCACGTAGAAAGTAAATCTTTCTCCTCTCTTATTTGAATTTTACACACACACACATACATTAACGGAAAGACTGTTTTGTTGTTGTTGGAAATTAGCAAGAAACATCGCTAATGACCCTCGCGTGAGCGCAAACTAACGAAATCATTACTGTAAAGTAAAACAAACAAATAAACCTACACTTTACCTTTGAATCGTGAAAGAGCAGAGTTTCTGTGAGGAGCAAAGAGAGAGAGTGTGTGTGTGTGTGTGTGTGTAAAGCTTAGAGGGGGTGGGGGGGTGTAAAGGCGAGAGTGTGTGTGTAAAGAGACACGGTGTCTAATTATAACAGAAAGAGAGAAAATGGATCTTTAACCTCTTTAATGAGACTTTCTTTTGCTTTACACATGCGCACACATTGTGTTATAATAAACAGTACATGCGCGCTGTACACACACGCGTACAGACACAAAATAAAATATATTTTACACACACACACACGTGGTCACAGTGTTATAGTAAACAGTACACGCGTGCACGGATGTTGATTATACCAGTAGGAGACGAGCACTAAGACCCAGCAGGGGAGACGATTACCCACAATTCCACTGTGCAAGAGAGAGAAAAACCATTGGCTCCATTGGCTCAACCATTGGTTGTGATCATGTGACGCTCGACGTCAAAACAAGAAGCGCATGCGTGATACATGATACTCGATATGCTCAATGCTGACAATGCTCGTTTTTCAAGTCAAAATTTATTAAAAATCTTTGCTCGTCTAGCAGGACGCTCGTAAACCGCATTACTCACAATCCAAGGTTTCTCTGTACTTTATATTATTCTCTGTGATCTTTATTTATTTTTAATCGATCATGATATATTGTGTCAGAATCAGTGGTGTTGTGATACTGTGTCTTTATGGTGGGCAAATATTTTGAGAGAGACTGAAAGAGAAATAGAGAGGTGTGTGTGTGTGTGTGTGTGTGTGTGTGTGTGTGTTTACCTGTTGCGCAGCTGGTCCTCAACACAAAGCCTCTGATTGGCCAGTTTGTCCTTACAGACCTCACACACAGTATTGATCTTCTCTGGCCAGTGGAACACTCTGCTGTTTAACTTAAAGTCATCATCTACACACACACACACACACACACACACACACACTATAATCTCTGTGTATATAGATACTGTTTATCAGTGCTAGCAGTAGCCATGCGTATTAAAGCTGTCCTCAGTGTCTCTCCCAGTCCACAGTTAGTGATGTACAGTGATTTTGCACTTTGTTAATGTAAATAAATGTTTCAGTTGTTGTTTAAACAATCAGACATTAAAATGATGATTCATTACTTTAAGTTAAATATAAACTGAGCTCATCTTTAGTCAACCTGAGAGAGTGAAAACAGTTGGGTTTTTTGAGCCGTGTCTTCCTCCCTGTAGTGGACCCTAGAGGACCCGGGTACCTGTGAGGGTGGCGTAGTCCAGCAGGAACTGTAAGCGCTGGGCCGCTTCACTAATTTCATCTCGCAGTGTGTGTACGGTCACATCGCTGGTGTGTTTCAGGAAGTGACAGAGCTCCACCAGTTCCTCTGTGTTTCCAGGAACACTCATCGCTGTGTTCATAATCTGCTGGTACTGCTGACAGATACTGTACACACACACACACATGCATGTTTAACCCCAGCACCCCTCTCCAGGTGTGTCTCTCCAGGATGTATCCAGGTGTGTGTTACAGTACAGGTATTGTGGTGTGTTTCCTCACCCCTGGTTGAGGTGTCGGTTCTCCTGCAGCTCGCAGGTGACCAGAAGGTGTTTCAGGTCCTCCGTTCGGTCACACAGATCCTGGTGGAGCTTCACAGCCTCCAGACAGAAGAGTGACAGAGGGACAGTCACACGTAGAGAGGAGATCTCACTCCACACACTGTTCACGCTCTTAATCTTCTACACACACACACACACACACACAATAAATGACAATAGATACAATAAATGAATAGATTACATCCCTTTCTTCTCCTCCCAGCTGCTCGTGTTAAGGGTCGCCACAGCGGACCATCTGTCTCCATCTAACCCTGTCTCCCACATCTTCCCTTGTCACTGAAGACGCTGTGTTGAACTTTGAGAGTGACAAGAACGGACAGGATTAGGAATGATTATATTAGAGGGACAGTGCAGGTAGGACAGTTTGGGGACAAAGTTAGAGAGGCCAGATTAAGATGGTTTGGACATGTGCAGAGGAGGGGTGGGGGGTATATCAGGAGGAGAACAGCGGACCATTTGTCTCCATTTAACCTTGTGTTCCACATCTTCTCTTGTCACTCTGTCCTTCTGCATCTCCTCCCTCCCCACATCCATCAACATCCTCTTGGTCCTTTCTCTTCTCCACCCCTTACACCCTGCCTGCACTCTCTTCTCTACCACACTACCCATTGCTTTGGACAGTTGACCCTGAATATCTAAACTCCTCTACCTTCCCCACCTCTACTCCTTGGCGCTGCACCTCTCCCCCCTCTCTCTTATTTACACACATGTACTCCGTTTTGCTCCCACTGACCTTCATGCCTCTTTTCTCCAGGTCATCTCTCCACCTCTCTACACTCATCTCAACCTGCTCCCTACTCTCGCTGCTGATCACAATATCATTCACAAACATCATGGAGACTCTTGTCTAACCTCATCCTTAAACCTGTCAATGCAGTTTTTCCTGACCTTCTCTATTCTTCTCCATCAGCATCCTTAAAGCAAACATGGCATCGGTGGTGCTATTTCTTTCCCATGAAGCCATACAGCTGCTCACAGATTGTCACCTCTCTTCTCAACCTAGCTTCCACTACTCTTTCCCATGACTTTATGGAGTGGCTCATCAGCTTTATGCAGCTCCCTCATTCTTAAAGATTAAAAAGTGTGTGTAACTAAAACACTTCTTCTCCACTCATCAGGCATCCACATCACTTTCTAAGATCTGGTTAAATAATATAGTAAGCCACTCCACTGCCACGTCCAGTGGAACGTCATCTGGACCAACTGCCTTTCCACTCTTCATCCTCTTTATAGATAACCTTCTCTGTCTCATGTTCTTCATTCATCATCTCCGCAAAATACTCAATCCCACTCAGAAGGTAACACTTGTCACTACATTTCCCTCTGAATACTTTATCACTCCAGCCTGTAGTAGATATAAATCCTTTTCCTTTGAGTTTAACTTCTCATATAACTCACTATACTCCCACCTCCTGCTTCACTTTACTTCCCTCTTCACCTCCTTATACTCATGTCCACTCTCCTTCATCTCCTACCATTACGATTCTTTTTCCAAACCTGCTTCTCTGGATACTTCTCTGTACTTCCTTATTCCACCACAAAGTTTCCTCATCTTCCTGATGTCACACCAAACATCTTCCTAGCTGTCTCCCTTACCATGTCTGCAGTAGGTGACCAGTAGCCCCCCATCTCTTCACCACCACCCAGTACCTCCTCTCTGAATTCCACACACAGATCTTCCTTCCTCAACTAACACCTGTTCAGTCCTCAATCTCTTTTTCTTCTCCTGTACCTTAAAAGTCATCCTGAAGACCACCATCTGATGTTGTCTACCTACACTATCCTCTGCACCCACCTTACAGTCTCTAACCTCCTACACAGCAGATAGTCTTCCACCACTCTTATGTCACCATGTGTTCCGAAAGACTTTTTGTGAAATCTACAACAACCTGCCCTTCCACATTCCTCTCCTGGACCCCACACCTACCCATCACCTCCTCGTCTCCTCTGTTCCCGCCTACAACATTACGATGGTAATAGATCAACAACGATCAAGAGCAGATCCAGTCCTTTCCAAAAAATTATATATACATATATATATTTTTGTGTGTGTGTGTGTGTGTGATTACTTTGACAAAGCCATGCAGAGAATGCTTCTCCTGGATGAATGAGAGAACATCCTGTCTGGCTGATCCATCAAGTAGATTGCTGTATTTATTATACATTTCCAAATACCTGCAAAACACACACACACACACACATACACCTGTATATATACTGTATCTGATTGTCATTGACCTGCGCTGTGGCCGGGACGGACCTGTGCCGCTTGTGTTTTAAGGATTACCCCGTTTCCTGTGAGTGTTTGAAGCCTACGCTCACCTGTGTGGTCCTACAGTGTTCTCACCTGTGTGGTCCTACGGTGTTCTCACCTGTGTGGTCCTACGGTGTTCTCACCTGTGTGGTCCTACGGTGTTCTCACCTGTGTGGTCCTACGGTGTTCTCACCTGTGTGGTCCTACGGTGTTCTCACCTGTGTGGTCCTACGGTGTTCTCACCTGTGTGGTCCTACGGTGTTCTCACCTGTGTGGTCCTACGGTGTTCTCACCTGTGTGGTCCTACGGTGTTCTCACCTGTGTGGTCCTACGGTGTTCTCACCTGTGTGGTCCTACGGTGTTCTCACCTGTGTGGTCCTACGGTGTTCTCACCTGTGTGGTCCTACGGTGTTCTCACCTGTGTGGTCCTACGGTGTTCTCACCTGTGTGGTCCTACGGTGTTCTCACCTGTGTGGTCCTACGGTGTTCTCACCTGTGTGGTCCTACAGTGTTCTCACCTGTGTGGTCCTACAGTGTTCTCACCTGTGTGGTCCTACAGTGTTCTCACCTGTGTGGTCCTACAGTGTTCTCACCTGTGTGGTCCTACAGTGTTCTCACCTGTGTGGTCCTACAGTGTTCTCACCTGTGTGGTCCTACAGTGTTCTCACCTGTGTGGTCCTACAGTGTTCTCACCTGTGTGGTCCTACGGTGTTCTCACCTGTGTGGTCCTACAGTGTTCCTTTGATAAATGACTCTGGCTCGCCTCAGCAGGTTGGTCACCAGCGCCTCATCCTGTCTGACAGAGCGCAGAGTTACACCCCTCCTCTGGAGCTCAGGGAACAGCGTACACTCCACCTGTACAGGCAAACACAGGGTAATGTCTAAGCACAGACAGTGTGTGTGTGTGTGTGTGTGTGTGTGTGTGTGTGTGTGTGTGTGTGTACCCGGGGAAGGCGGTCAGCACTGCTGATGATGTGCATGAACGAGAACTCAATGAGCTCCCAGCACTGAGACAGCGGAGGCTGAAACGTGACCTTTGACTCTTCTACCCTCAGCTTGACCAACAGCAGGGGGCGCTGTGTGTAACGCAACTCATCATAAAACTCTCCAAAATCATTACCGTCCTGTCGATACACACACACACATACACACACATTTAGACAACAGAATGTATGAACTAAACTCTTTCCTGAGTGATTTAAAGACACACTGTGTATGATTAATCCCCACCCGGTGCCGTGACAGGAGGTGCAGCAGCTCCTGCAGCGACGTGATGACCAGACCGCGGAGCTGCAGTGACATCAGAGCAGCCACGCAGGAGAAAAACCTCTGCGCTTCTACCGGGACAACGTCGTCCCTCTGTGGCACCAGGGACAGCCAGGCGTCCTTATAGGTAAAGAAAAGTGATGCACACTGTGGCAACCACCTACACACACACACACACACACACACACACACACACACACAAACATACTTGGTATTTTATCCAGGAAATTGGGTTTTAGGAAACATACACTGTCCAGACAAAATAAGAAGAAGGACATTAGTATAATTGATGGTGACACTGTGAGAGCTAATGAGTTAAAGCGGTTCTTCACCAGGTTTGATGGTCCCGCCCCTCGTGTCACCTCTACCTGTACACATCTCACTCCCCCTCTCCCTCAACCACAGTCTCTAACCCCCCCCCCTCTCGGGGGTTTTTAATTTTGTTTTTTCTTGTAAGCCATGTGGCCAGTTTTGCTTTGCCAATTAAAAAATTCATTATGCAGATCTTTTTCTTGTTGTTAGCGGAGTATTTTGGGCCGAAAATGTACAACTCTTTTGTTAAGGCTTGCTCAAAACTTGCTGTCCATACTCTTAGGGTGTTGAACATTGACCTTAACCTCTCACATCCTAAGAAGAGGTGCTCTATAGTTTCATCGCTCCCACAGAATGGGCATGTTGTAGCTACGGTAGGGTCGATATGTGCTACGTGTCTGTTTGTGGCCACGGCCCCGTGCACGATCCTCCACTGCAGATCAGCTGTACGCTTCTCCGCAGGGGGTTTGTACAGGGACCTCCAGCTGCCCCGTGGGGAAGAACCCGGCGCCAGCAGATCCGACCACCTCGACTCTTTTACCCCGGCCAGAGAGTTCTGATGGGTCACCTTCACACTGGTAATGTATAAGGCTCTCTTGGTGGCGTTTTCAAAGTCCGTCAGTTGTGGTATCTTGAAGGACAGTATTTCTCCGTTGGTTTCCGGTCGTTCTGCTGCTGCAGAGATGGAGAGAGGGGGGAAAGGTTGCTGGTCCCCTCCGGAGTCCCGTTTTAAAGTCTCCTTGAACTCTCGAGGCAGCGCTAGAATCACCTCTCCCATTATTCTCTGCAGTATTCGATGAGACTGGATTTTCGTCTCTTCCACTAGTGTAGCTGTGGGTTTCCATGTTCTACCAGCCCTCAAGTCCCCAAGTTTCATAATTCCAGCTTCTTGGAAACGCCGACGTATGTTCCTTGATGTCAGGATTTTAGCTGGAATCAGTGGGTTGCTAAAAAGTGGTTCTTGATTTACAGAAAGGCACGGCTGGCCCCCCGTTCTGCTGATTTTCAGGAGTGAAGACCACGCTTTTAAAACTGTCTGATAAAACTTTGACGTTTTGGATGTATTAATCTCGTTTAGGTTCATGATGAACAGCTGTCTGTCGTATTTGAGATCCTCGACTTTTTGAAATAACTGACTTGCTGTGTGAGTCCATGTTGTTTCATTCTCATAAAGCAGTCTTTGTGCGGTCTGAAGACGGAATGTTTTTATTCGGCTTTGTATGTCGATTAAGCCCTGGCCTCCCTCCTGTATCGGCAGGTAGAGAACTGGTGCCTGTGTCCAGTGCTGTCCGTTCCAGAAAAGGTCGACCATCCTTCTCTGAATCTCTCTGACTGTTGTTTCCGGGGGGTCAAGAGCTGTGAACTTATGCCACAGCATCGAGGCGACCAAATTGTTGGCGACCAGTACTCTCCCCCTGTAGGACAGCTGGGGCAGGACCCAGGTCCATTTAGACAACTTTGCACTTACCTTCTCCACCAGGCCCTCCCAGTTTTTCTGCATGTAGTTCTCGTCCCCTAAATGTATTCCCAGGTATTTAATTCCTGTTCTTCCCCATTGCAGGTTCTCTGGGAGTTTGGGAATCTGTTTTTCTTTCCACTGACCTGCTATTAGACTTTCGCATTTGCTCCAATTGACACGTGCTGAAGATGTGGCCTGATACTTTCTTAGGCTATTGGAGAGGACATGCATGTCTTCTTGTTTGGTGATAAAAACCATTATATCGTCTGCGTAAGCCGATGTCACTACTTTATTTGGCATGCCATATTCTGATAACCCGTTCATGTTTTTTCTTAGTTGTTGTAAAAGCGGTTCGATGGCCAAGCTATATAACTGCCCTGACAGTGGGCACCCTTGTCTAATCCCCCGTTGTATCTTAAAAGGATAGCTAAGCCCTCCTCCAACTTTCAATATGATGCATGCATCTGTGTATAAAAGCTTGACCCACGCTGTGAACCTTGTTCCCATTCCAAATGCCTTTAGTGTGTTAAATAAGTACGTGTGGTCCACTCTATCAAAGGCTTTTTCTTGATCCAAAGATAAAAAACCCAAGTCAAAGGAATTCATTTTACACAATTCTATCATGTCACGTACTGTAAAAACATTATCTATTATCGTGCGTCCAGGTATGCAGTATGTCTGACTTGTGTGTATTATTTCACTAATATATTCTTTTAGTCTGTTTGACAAGCACTTTGATAAAATTTTATAGTCTGTGCATAAAAGAGCTACAGGTCTCCAATTTTTTAAAACACCCAAGTCTCCTTTTTTTGGAAGCAAAGATAGAGCCGCCCGTGTGCAGCTTGTCGGTAATTTCCCGTTGTTAAAAGACCAGTTAAAAACCTCGTGTAAATCTGCTCCCAGTGTTTCCCAGAAATGTTTATAAAATTCGGCTGGGAGACCGTCGATGCCCGGTGCTCGACCAGTAGAGAGTTGTTTTACTGCTGTGCTCAGTTCCTGCAGCTCGATGTCCGTGTCTAATGCTTCCTTTTGCTCTTCTGTTAGTTTTGGTAATTCCTTTGTTAATTCCTCACTGCATTGTGGGTCGGTGATCTCCTTGTGGTACAGGTCTTTATAAAAATCCACTGCAATCCTTCTCATTTCTTCACAGGATGTAGTTGTGCTGCCATCCGGACGTTTTAAGTACAGCATTTGGTTCTGGCGTCGGGTTTTCCGTTCCAGTTTAACACTAGAAGCGCCGCGCCAGTGTCACCTACTAAAAGCGCGGTTCAGCGGTCATTTGACCGCCTATTGTTTTGAATGGGAAGCTGCTGCTGACACACAATGATCGCTAGATGGCGCTTTCACCCAAAGCAAATAGTTTAGCTCCAAGATCAACTTGCACTTGGACAATGCGCCATTCATTCCCGCGTTGATAATCAGCGGTATCTTTTTTTCATATTTAACTGAGAAAACCTACTACAGAGTCTCTAAGGGGACAAAGGAAGAGGGAAAAAACAAGTCAGAGGGAATAAACAAGTCATGTTTGAAATTATAACCCAAAGTTTTTGACTTTTTTCTGCCGTTTTTTCTCCTCCTTTGTCCATCTAGGGGCTTCGTACTATAACAAAAAGGAAAGCTCTACTTAATTTTATATCGTATGGAGAAAATGTTATTAGTTTGTTCATTCTATTTGAAGCTTCTGAACGTCTCAGAGCAGCGATTTAGTTCTGAACTCGCTTCCGTGAAATTATCGCTAAAACAATATTAAATTTGAATAAATCAGATCTACTACAGCAAATAATAAACTATGCTATGGCACAACGAATATGCCTAGTTTCGTTCAGTGTTGCTAGGCAACGGACCACGCGCCTAATCGGTTCACTTGGCCGCGGTGTATTATAAACCTGCGGAATGTTTCACTGCTTATGTTCATGTAATAAAAGCGAAGGAAATGTGGAAGTGATGTGTGGCCACTCAATGAGAACTAAATCAAAGATTTCGGTAACTACACTGAGTGTAACATCTGCATAGTGACACTAAACAGCTGAACACCTTCACTTTCCCGTTTACCTCTGAGAAAAAAAAAGCTGTATGTTGTTTGTTTATAAAAGTACACGAAGTAGGCGCGCGCACGCGCGCGCACACACAAACACACACACACACACACAAACACACACACACACCTCCCCTGAGCCCTCGGCCAACATCTAATGACCGTCGATATGCAAATGAGTCAAGACGTAGCCTAATGTGGTGTCGTGTCGGATTTCAGCGGTCAAAGAAAGTGGAAAGACTTTGAAGCAGTTGCAGCGTTTTTTTCAGTTACAACAAGCACAGCGATGAGTCCACGTTGTTTCACTGGTTATGACATAGTGACACTAAACAGCTGAACAACTTCACTTTTCTGTTTACCTCTGAGAAAAAAAAGCTGTATTTAGTTTGTTTATATTCAGAGTAACACCTTCCAACCACCTCTCATAGTCTATTGTTAGTTTTAATGATTTGGCTGAAACTAATTATCACTACATAAGTACCCCAACACCCCTGATCATGAGTTTCAGCTGAAACTAATTCTATACATGCAACAGAAAATGTAGATGCAGATTCCAAATGTATAAAGATACATGCTATATACATATATATATATATATATATATATATATATATATATATATATATATGTGTGTATTCGATGCATGCTATATATATGTGTGTATGTGTGTGTAATCGAGGCTGGCTCTATTCAGGGGCAATAGGGGCAGCGCCCCATCAACTAAATGTCTGCACATGTTAATATATTCCTAAAATTAATATATTACAAGTTGATAAACTGATCCGCGGTAGCAGAGAAATCCGCTGAAAAAGGGACACTACACAATAAGGTATTAGATTCCCTCATGTCTCTGTCCCTCTGCTGTGCGTATTCATTCACAGGCTGCAGCGCGCGCGCGCGCTCACACACGCACACACACACACACCTCCCCTGAAGCAGTTGCGGCGTTTTTCAGTTACAACAAGCACATTGATGAGTATAAGAATAAAATAAGGTATCAGTTTGATCTGTGTAGTTCGTGCCCTACAGAATAGAATAAATGAATGAATAACACATTCCAACCACCTCTCAAAAGAGTGCCATAGTTTTGCAAAAATACTTGCAAAACATCAGCATACATTGGAGGGAACTTCTGAGGTGGTCAGTGATTGATGGCACGGTCGTTCGGAGGGGGTTGTGATCACACCTACAGTTCTTTTGTTCTAAGCTGTCGGTCAAATATCTCTCCACTTGAAATGGAAGCACAAAATTGAGGGGCAACATGCAAGGGATTTCAGCATCTCGACGCACAGTAGAAGCTGTTTATAAAGAAGACACTGTTTGTTTTTTTATTTTGTAATCTTTCTCGTGTTTACCTTGTACTGTACAATGTATATTCATTTTATTAATTAATTGCTATGAATAAACTACATATGCAGTTGATTTACCAGAAAGGACTTTGTTTTGTGTGCTAAACTAAACTTCAGGGTCAAGTAATAGCGATTTTATTTGAAAAGTATATATATATATATATATTAGTGCTGTCAAAATTAGTGCGTTAATGCATGCGATTAATTTGAAATATTTAACGCATTAAAAAAATTTAACGCAATTAACGCGGTTGCAGTTTTTTTTATTTCCTGTTGTGGCCGACGTGTGTTCAACGTGCAAAGAAGTATGGATAAGACCAAGGAAGGACTTTTAGACGGAAAGTTTCAGTATAAAACTCTCCCGGATGGTTCTGTGGATAAAACAAAAGTAATCTGTACATTTTGCAAAGCCGAATTTAAATACCACAGAAGTAATTCGTCTGATCACTTAGAAGCAAAACACCCCACCTAAACAATCTCTACAGGGCCTCGTCAATGTAAATTGCATTGATTGTTTTGAAATTCAAATGACACAAATACCTGTGTTTTTATTTCTGTAATAAATATGGCTTTCAAGCCAACAGTTAATTTGGAGAATATTGATGGTTTATTGCAGGTATGTTGTTTATATGAGAAAATCTGTGTTACAAGTTAAACAAAAATTCCAATAAACAATCATATTTGAATTTAAATAGTTTCATTGTCTTGAGTTTACATTAATTATTTACATTTACATATCCAAAAAGTTTCAGTGTTTTAATTGTGATTGATCAGGAGTTTGATATACTCTGTTTAACAGAAACCTGGATTAAACAGGACGAGTATGTAGCTCTAAATGAAGCTAGTCCTCCTGGATACAGCTACATACACCAGCCTCGGTTAACTGGTAGAGGAGGAGGCGTCGCAGTTATTCACAATGATAATTTGACTATTGTACAAAAACACGGACACAAATTTAATTCATTTGAAATTCTTTATAGTAACATAAGTGTATTTAACTATATTAAGTCAGCTCAGTCGATCCCGCTAATTGTCATTTACAGACCTCCAGGGCCGTAGTCTGAATTTCTTAGTGAATTTGCAGATTTCCTCTCAAACCTTGTCATTTCTGTAGACAAAGTGTTAATTGCTGGAGATTTTAATATTCATTTTGAAAACCCAGAAGACCCTCTGAGAACTGCATTTATGTCTATACTGGACTCGGTAGGAGTAAATCAGTGTGTAGTAGGACCCACTCATAAAGCAGGTCACACTTTAGATTTAATAATATTATTTGGATTAAGTATAAGAAATTTATTCACAATACCACTATCTGAAGTTATCTCAGATCACTATCTTGTCTCATTGCAAGTGTGTCACAATAATAATGTACACACAGCGCCGCGCTACCGTATGAAACGTACATTCACATCAACTACCAAACAGAGTTTTATCAGTAATCTCCCAGAGTTCCCAACTTCGATTAGATCACCGTCTGACCCCACAGAACTCGATCAGGCGACTGAATATTTAGAGTCGACATTTCGCTATACCCTAGATAATGTAGCTCCAGTCAAAAGAAAAATTATTAGAGATAAAAAACTTGCTCCCTGGTATAACGATCACACGCGCACTTTAAAACAGACCGCTCGGAAATTAGAACGTAAATGGCGTCAAACTAAATTACGAGTATTTCGAATAGCATGGAAGGAGAGCATCCTGAACTATAGAAAAGCTCTTAATGTAGCTAGATCAACATATCTCTCCACTCTTATAGAAGAAAATAAAAATAATCCTAGATTCTTATTTAATGCTGTAGCCAAATTAACCAGAAATAAGACCACTGCAGAAATCTCCACAACAACATCATGCAATAGTGAGGACTTCATGAACTTTTTTAATAATAAAATTGTAAATATTAGGCATAAAATTGAGGTTTTGAAACCGAACAATGTAATTGATGCAGATGTTAATCTAGCCATGTCAGACCAGAACCTAGAATACTTTACTCCCCTTGAAGAGAATGAACTAATTTCACTCATCTCTTCTTCAAATTCATCAACCTGTATATTAGATCCTGTACCGACACATTTTCTTAAACAGATAGTACCAGCAATAATAGAACCCCTGTTGAGAATAATTAATTCTTCACTCAGCATTGGATATGTTCCAAAATCTTTTAAATTAGCAGTTATCAAACCAATAATTAAGAAACCTGACCTCGACCCCTGTCAGCTGTCCAGTTACAGACCAATATCAAACCTCCCCTTTATCTCTAAGATCCTGGAAAAGATAGTAGCGGAGCAGCTATGCTCATATATACATAGGAATGGCATACATGAACTGTATCAGTCAGGATTTAGGCCTCATCACAGTACAGAGACAGCGCTCGTTAAAGTAGTAAATGACATTCTATTGGCCTCTGATCAGGGTTGTGTAACTATGCTTGTATTACTTGACCTCAGTGCAGCTTTTGACACTGTTGATCACGCTATTCTTCTTCACAGATTAGAAAATGTAGTGGGAATTAAGGGTACAGCCCTCTCCTGGCTCAGATCCTATCTGACCCATCGTTATCAGTATGTAGACTTAAATGGTGATTATTCTGCATGTTCTCTAGTGGAGTTTGGCGTTCCGCAGGGTTCAGTTTTAGGTCCACTGCTTTTTTCCCTTTACATGCTTCCTCTGGGCAACATAATCCGTAAGCATGGTATTAGTTTTCATTGTTATGCTGATGATACACAGTTATATGTCTCAGCAAAACCTGATGAGAAAAAACAGCTTACTAAAATTGAGCAATGTGTGCAGGACATAAGAAATTGGATGCTAACTAACTTCCTTCTGCTAAATCCGGATAAGACAGAAGTTCTAGTCATAGGACCGCATACAGCTAGGAGTAAAATTTTAGATCATACCGTAACTTTAGATGGCCTTTCTGTTCCATCAAATGCAACAGTGAAAGACCTTGGTGTGATTATTGATTCCAGCCTTTCATTTGAAGCACATGTAGATAATATTACCAGGATAGCATTCTTTCACCTCAGAAATATTGCCAGAATAAGAAATTTATTGTCGCTAAACGACGCAGAAAAACTAGTTCATGCTTTTATCACCTCTAGGTTGGACTATTGTAATGCCTTACTGTCTGGTTGTTCAGCTAGATGCATAAATAAGCTTCAGCTAGTCCAGAATGCAGCAGCGAGAGTCCTCACCAGAACCAGAAGATATGAGCACATCACCCCTATCTTATCTTCACTCCATTGGCTCCCTGTGAAATTTCGCATTGATTTTAAAATACTACTCTTGACATATAAAGCATTAAATGGTCTCGCGCCGCAGTACCTGAGCGAACTGCTAGTGTCTTACGATCCGCCACGCCTACTTCGATCAAAGGATGCAGGCTGCTTGTCAGTACCGCGTATTATGAAAAATACAGCTGGGGGCAGAGCTTTTTCTTACAAAGCCCCAAAGTTATGGAATAGTCTTCCAAATAGTGTTCGGGACTCAGACACAGTCTCAGTGTTTAAGTCCAGGCTAAAAACCTATTTATTTAGCCGAGCATTTTTATAAATAGATTTGCCATAGGTAAAGGAGCAGATCTGGGGGACTCATGGACGTAGAGTATTATGGTGAACTGGTATGTTTGGATGCTGTCTTCCTCACTCTCATTGATCACTCAGGTTTGCTGACGGTGAGGGGATTGTTTGCTTTACATGTCAGGAAGCCCTCATGTTTGTGTTTCCTTCTGGCTCTCCCTTTTAGTTATGCTGTCATAGTTAGTCCTGCCGGAGTCTCTGCTTGCACGCTACAGTTAATATACATTCACATTATACATTGTGTGACTGTGACCATACCTAACTGCCATCTCTCCTCTTCTTCTCTTTCCCCCCCTCTTTCTTTTTCCTCTCTCCTCCTGTCCCCCCCTTTCACTCTTTCTCTCTCTCTCTGTCGAGCTACACATGTCGTTCCTGAGCTGCCAGTGATCCAGACTCCCTCTGCCCTCCGGACCTGTCTGACCCATCCTGGTGCCCCGCTTCTGGCTGAAGATCTCGTCACATGGATGCCCCGTGTGTCTCTCTGGGATGCGTCTGGTGTCTGGGAATGATTCTCTCTACCTAGAAAATGGTTCTGGCCTTGACTGGTGTTGGCAACTGTTTCTCTGGGGACTTGACAGTTCGATAGTTCATGACTGGAACTTCTTACAAGTCTACCTGGGTCTTCAATAACTACCTGGACTCCATATTAACATCAATTAACATCAGCTATTATAGCTGAACTGCCTCCCACCCTACACACTGTATAAATGCAGATCATTTACTGCTTTTTGTTTCACCCAAATGAGGATGGGTTCCCTGTTGAGTCTGGTTCCTCTCAAGGTTTCTTCCTCTTACCATCTCAGGGAGTTTTTCCTTGCCACTGTCGCCCTCGGCTTGCTCACCAGGGACAAACTGACCATTTTGATTCATACAAATTCACATTTCATACAAACCTAAATAATTCTTTTGACTATGTAAAGCTGCTTTGCGGCAATGAAAATTGCTAAAAGCGCTATACAAATAAAATTGAATTGAATTGAATTGAATTGATTGCGATTAATTGCAAAAAAATGTGCGATTAATTAGTTAATTTTTTTTAATCGATTGACAGGACTAATATATATATATATATATATATATATATATATATATAGGGAAAGATTAAGAAACACGCTGAAGCGGAATATATATATATATATATATATATATATATATATATATATATATATATATAGCATGTATCTTTATACATTTGGAATCTGCATCTACATTTTCTGTTGCATGTATAGAATTAGTTTCAGCTGAAACTCATGATCAATGGTGTTGGGGTACTTATGTAGTGATAATTAGTTTCAGCCAAATCATTAAAACTAACAATAGACTATGAGAGGTGGTTGGAAGGTGTTACTCTGAATATAAACAAACTAAATACAGCTTTTTTTCTCAGAGGTAAACGGGAAAGTGAAGGTGTTCAGCTGTTTAGTGTTACTATGCAGATGTTACACTCAGTGTAGTTACCGAAATCTTTGATTTAGTTCTCATTCAGTGGCCACACATCACCTCCACATTTCCCTCGCTTTAATGCATAAGCAGTGAAACAATTCGCAGGTTTATAATACACCGCGGCCAAGTGGACCACGTTCCCGCCGATTAGGCGCGTGGTCCGTTGCCTAGCAACACTGAACGAAACGAGGCATAATCGTGGTGTTTGCTTCGGTTATGACATAGCATAGTTTATTATCTGCTGTGGTAGATCTGATTTATTTACATTCAATAATGAGGCTTTATATCCTCAGGAGGGGTCATTACATATGTAATATGTAAAACAATATTGTTTTAGAGATAATTTCACGGAAGCTTCTAACAGAACGAACAAACTAATTAATTTTCTCAAAACCTTATAAAATTAAGTAAAGCGAAATTCCCTAAATGTCCTTATAAAATATCGCTGATTATCAACGCCAGAACGAATGGCGAATTGTCGATATTTTACGGAAGCATATATATATATATATGTGTGTATATATAAACTGCATATATGGAATGAAACCTGAGATAGTTACACATACGCACTGAATGACGCATAGATAGTATGCGCGATTCCTTGCGCCATCTGCTGAGAGAAATGAGAATCGCAGGTTGGAAAAGACAGGAAACGTCACGCCGCCGCGCAGCTGTCAGCGATTTCACGTAAATAAGAGCAAAATAGCTTTATACTGGCTTTTACTGGTGCGATTTTAAAAATTTAAGCATACAGGGTGATTAAGCTCACAGAACTAGGAAAAGTCATGAAAGGAGGGTCCTGGAAATTGATCGAGTGTGAAGTATTTTTTTTTTTTTACCCCCTTGCGGTCAAATGACCGCTGCTCGGCGCTTCTAGTGTTAAAGAAGTAGGTGGTTGGGGCATCAATGTCTTTGATGTTGGAGATTTGTGATCTTATTAGGGCTCCCTTGGCTTGTTCGTGTAAAAAGGAGCTTAGTGCCTTCTTTTTTTGTTCTAAAAAGTTTCTTTTTTCCCCTTTATTTTTAGCAAGTATCTCATTTTCTATGTTTGTTATCTCCCTCTCCAATTGTTCAACTGCACCTTTTTTTATTGCATTTGTATGAGCTGTATATTGTTTACAAAATATTTTAATTTGTACTTTCCCCACCTCCCACCATGTGCCTAAGGATGTAAAATTCCCTTTCCTCCTTCTCCATTCTTCCCAAAAGATTAAAAATTTAAAACAGAAATTTTGATCCTGAAGTAGTTTTGAGTTAAAACACCAGTAAAAACGAGGTTTTGTGTTTTCAGACAGTGTAAGATCTATTGCAGCCATGTGGTGGTCGGAAAAACCACTAGGATGAATAGAGCTCATTAGGATTTTATTTCTGTAAGTTTTTGTAACATAAATTCTGTCCAGTCTTGCAGCACTTATTCTTTGTTCAGTGGTTTTTATCCATGTGTACTGTTTTGTTCCCTGGTTCTTTTCTCTCCAAGGGTCTACTAGTCCACATGTTTTGATTATGTTTTTTAGTACATCAGAAGATTGAGAGTGCGGTTCTTCTGTGTTCCTGTCTACTGTAAAATCTTCTGTACAATTCCAATCTCCACCCATGACTACAATGTGGTTGTTACCGTGTTGTGTAATTGCGTCTTTTATTTTATAAACTTTTTTCATTCTCTCACTTCCTTTATTAGAGGCATAGACATTAAAAAGTAAAAAGTTTTGTCCTTTAATCTCGGCTTGTACCATTATTACACGGCCCT